>NC_134484.1:141086338-141138838 GCF_040206685.1 Ascaphus truei
TGTCATTTTCCAGAATCCCTTGCTGCAGTGGAAGTGCTGTATGCTGGGTGACAATGGGGAAAGACAGGGTTGCCGACCTGTCTAAGACATGCACATGAACATACAGGAATATTTACAGTTGCTATATGCTTCACTGTGGAGGGTTTTTGTCACTTTTGTTACCCACCATAACCTTAATAAGTGTTTTATATATCAATATACATATACATTTAGAATATATTTTGTTTCGCTATACTCATTCTATGGTATTGTTGTGGTATACTGTACCTACATGGGCATAAATGTGTTAACATGAAAAAGAAACGGAGCACAATAAAAGACCTTCATAGTGTGGCAATGTCAAAAAAGTTTAATAAAAAGTAGCAAACAATGCCAATCTACTCACAGATGCCAGTAGTAAAAGTGCATTGCAACAGTTAAGCGTCTCCGAGGTGCCGATGTCTATTGCTCCAGCCATTCATAACATCAGTTGGACAGCACCTGAAGACAGGGGCACCTTTGTTTTGTACATGGCCTCTTCATCTGACATAGTTTGAACACTGCGGTTTTTGTGCAGTGTTGCTGTTACTGAGCCTATACAATATCAACAATGCCAATCCACTCAAAATAATATACTGTATAGCAACACATTTTGCGTTCGGTAATGCCCGATGTCATGACCACCTGGTATGCTCAGTTTGCAGACCTGATAGGCTAAGTATTGCCTGCTATGTCCCAATGTGTTTCAAGAAGCTTTCTTCTTTTCATCAGGGGATAAAAAGAAGGCATGCGCAAAGGGGCAGAGTGATAGCCGGAGGAAACCCGCACCTAGAACGTGCTTTACTTGTGCTATAGAAAAGAAAGAAACTGCGCACCAATCGTGTTTAAAAGTGATATCAATAATTAATTTCTAAGTGTGAAGTTAATCAACATAGAGTATAAATGAGAAAGACTCTTAACATTAGGATCTATCTCTAAATAAGTGCACCCGTGTGGAAAACAATTAGAACACAAATGTGTTACTAATGTGATAATAAGATAAATTGTGTCCTATAATGAATCAATTTAAATACATACATTAACCTTCAACAAAAATAAGAGTCTGCTGCTTGTCAAAGTGAACGGCTCAGCATCACACAGGTGAACATGGAACAGAAAGAAAGACACAGCGCACAACTCTTGTAGTGTAAGTAAGTCATTATAATGCAACAAAAAATTGTGGTAATAAATGCATGTACAGCGGGTGTCCACGAAGCAAGTCATCTGTATTCATGAGCGGTAACATGTACCCTAAACATGCCCTGTCTATTTAACTGATATTTCTGTACATGCATTTATTACCACAATTTTTTGTTGCATTATAAATACTTACACTATGAGAGTCGTGCGCTGTGTCTTTCTTTTTATTCCATTACTTACTGTATGCTATGCATTTTTATCATTTGCATTTGTAAGTAGATTTTCAGTGTTTGCTACTTTTTATTAAGCATTTTTTATAGTTCTACATTATAAAGGTTTTCTTCGTGCTATCTTTGTTTTTCATGTGATTTAAACGAGTGCGGCTGGCTTATCTCTCAGAGCTGTATTAGACCTTCTGAGAACAACCCAACAAAGCACATGGCTCCTATGGGACAATAACACTGAAGTGGATCCTGGATTGGAGATCTTATTTTATTCTTGAATGGTGTTATTCACAAAAGTGGTACTACCACTCTACGGGAATCTAATTCCATTTTTATTTATATCAAATTAAATCATTTGAGCACACAACAATTTAAGTGCAAATCCTTTTTATTGTTCATTTATAACTGTCAATACAGTATATTGTTATGCAAAGAAATTGATCCGGTGCTAAACTGTGTAAGAACAGGAATACTCTGTCTTATTGAACAGACTTCATTTAATTCTATTCCTTCCTTGAAGAAGGTCCATATTAGGAATGTTGTACCCGTGCACAAATATTTTCTTGTATTCATGAATAATATACCTGGATATTGCTTGCTCTGGTCATAATTGTATAAATTATCTTGCTAAAGTGGCTATAGAAGAAATGAATATTAGATAAAGTTACACATTTGTACACCTAAACCCTACGTGCCTTATTAACTACCGACCTGTATCTCTCCTGCCTTTTGCCTCCAAACAGCTAGAATGTATCGTGTGCTCCCGTATGATCAGCTTCCTACATTCCCATGCCCTCCTAGACACTTTACAAGCTAGGTTTCATACATCTCGCTCAACAGAGACAGTGCTCACTAAAATAGCCAATGATCTACTTGAAGCCAAATCCCATGGTAATTTTTTTCCTACTAATCCTGCTCGATTTCTCTGCTGGCTTCAATACTGTTGATCACCCTCTTCTCCTTTATATTCTAACTCCCTTGGTATCCGCAACAAAGCTCTATCCTGGTTCTCATCTTACCTTTCCCATCGCACATTTTTGGTCTCTGTTGCTATCAAGTCTTCATCTCCTGTTGTTTTGTCTGTTGGTGTACCTATAGGGCTCTGTTCTGGGACCTCTTCTTTTCTCTCTCTACATACTATCACTTGGTGACACTTCAACTATTTTGGCCTTAGATATCATCTTTATTCAGATGATATGTAGTTATATCTATCCACCCCTACCCTCACACCTGCAATCCAGTCCCAAGTCTCCTGGCTATACCTTCATGGATGAAACTCTTCTGCCTTAAACATAATATGGCTAAACCTGAGCTCCTCATTTCCCCCTAAATCTGTCCTAATATCCCCCTTTTCCATCACCGTTAATTGTTCTACCATCTATCCTGTCACCAAGGCACGTTGCCTAGGAGTGACATTTGACTCTTCACTTTCCTTCTCCATTCACGGCATGGCTAAAACTCACACTTCTTCCTCTGTAAATCTACTGCTAAAACTCTAATGCATGCACTTATCCTCTCTTATGTGGATTACTGTAGCATACTTCTAACAGACTTGCCTACCTCACAACTTTGTTCCTTGCAATCAATCAAAAATTTGTCTGCCAGAATAATTTCCCTTTCTCCCAAAACAGTATCCACTCATCGCCTTAAATTTCTCTCCTGGCTTCCAATCAAATTTCGGATCACCTACAAATTTCTCATCCTTACCTTTTAAAGCTCTCCACTCATGTGCTCCTTCCTACATATCAACTCTGATCTCTCGCTATGCCCCTGCTCGTCTCCTGTGCTCTACCCTTAACTGTCTCCTTTCCACCTTTTTCAGCTCTCTCTCGCCTTATACCCTTTTCCCTCACTGTCCCATACCTGTGTAATTCCCTCACACTTAGTATACGTCAAGCACCGTCCCTCCCCACCGAAATTATTCTAGCAGCAGAATTTTGGATGATTTGCCGTTAATGTAAATGGTGAAGGACAAGGAAGAGTAAAATGTCACTCGTAGGCATCATGCTTTGGTGACAGGATAGATGGTAGTACTGTTTACTGTGGTGGAAAAGGGGGGTATTAGGCCAGATTAAGGGGGAAATATGAGGAGCTCAGTTTAAAACACATTAAGTTTAAGGCATTGGAGCTCCATCCACAGGGATATAGTCTGAAGGCAATCCGAGACTTTGGACTGGATTGCAGGAGTGAGCATAGGGATGTATAGATATATCTGCCTATCATCTGCATAGAGATGATACCTAAGGCAAAAAGAGTTGATGAGGTCACCAACTAATATGGTGAGGGAAATGGAGAGGTCCCAGAACAGAGCCTTGAGGTACACCAACAGTCTGATCAATAGGAAGCGAAGACATGTTTGCAACGGGCAGAAAATGTGCAATGAGAGAGGTAAGCTAAGAACAAGGATATGGGCTATATTGCTGATACCACTCATTTTGAATATCCCGGAAAAGAGAATGATCGACAGTATCAAAAGCAGCAGAGAGATCAAGCAGGATTAGTAGGGAACAATTACCTTGGGATTTAGCTTCATGTAGATCATTGGCTACTTTAGTAAGCACAGTCTCTGTTGAGTGAGCTGTACAAATGCCAGATTGTAAAGGGTCCAGGAGGGCACGAGAATTAAACAGTTGATCATACAGGAGAACACAAGACATTCTAGCAATTTGGAGGCAAACAGCAGGATAGATACAGGGTAGTAGTTAGTAAGGCTCTTAGGGTCTAGGTTGTTTTTGAGACTTGGTGTGACCACTGCATGCTTAAAGGAAGAGAGGAAAGGTCCAGAGGTCAGGGAGGAACTGAAGGTGTGGCTTACAGTGGGGACTATGACAGAAGTGTGAGATCGAATAAGGTGTGAGACGATGGTATCGAGAGATGGGCATGTGGTAGCGTGAGAAGAGAAGTTTAGCTTACAGATTCAGCGTCCTTTATTGAAACACTTCACACGGTGTATACCTCAGAATACGCAATGTCTTCCAACCGTACCGCCTTTAGACACTAGTGCAGGCGAGTGCAGAAAATGGCATTTTAGTGTTCTGGTTTTCAAACACCTGAAATTGGCACAGTAGCACAGTACTGTACACATTACAATTCATTCATTTCATTGCATTTAATTGCACACAATCCATGAAATTCAAACAAAGCAACCGCGATAAACACGTGTGCCTGGGGCGATTGGCCGTGTTAATGCCACGTGGAGTACAGAAGTTCACATGAAAACGGCGTCGTGATTCGTTCAAATAACGGCCGCTGCATCTGTAGAAACTTCCAACACTGTAACCAGAGAAAAGGAGTCAAGAGTGGAAGAAAGAGATTTAGGTAGAGTCAGAGATGAGGGGGAAAGAACAGAAGGAATCTTTTTGTGGATAGTATCCACCTTGACTAAAGTAGTTAGCACATGTTGAGGAAAAGTGAAGGATGGGTGGGAAGTGGGAGGAGAAGGTCATAGGAGAGAGACAAGGAGACAAATAGAGAGAGAAAACGGCATGGATTTGATGAGTGAGGAAAAGTAGTGTTGTTTGTACTTAGATAGAGCAGAGTTAAAACAGGAGTGGAGAAATTTATAGTGCAGAAAATTAGCCAGAGTGTGAGATTTCCCCCTCAGGCGTTCAGAGGAGTGAATGCAAGTGCGAAGGAAGCGTGTTTTGGAATTTAGCCAAGGCTGTGGGTTAGTGGGACGGGTGTGGCGAAGCTGACATGGGGCATATAGATCAAGCAAAGAGTCGACAATAGAGTTGTAGAGTTGACAAGTTTGTCAGTTACAGAGGTAGGAGAGACAAAAGAAATGTTGTCATTTAGGGTAGATGACAGAGCAGAGATGTCAATGGTTAAGGAGATCTTGAAAGTACCGAGTAGAACAGGTAGGAAGGGGGTGAGAGGAATAAGTGATGGTGAATGATAGGAAGTGATGGTCGGAGAGCGGAACGGGGGACATGAAGAAATCAGCAGGGGAACAGTTTTTAGTAAAGAACAGGTCCAAGTAGTGGCCGTCCTTGTGAGTGCTGAATTTGTCCATTGGTACAGACCAAAGGAGGAGGTTAAAGAGAGAAGGCAAGATGCCCAGGAGACTGAGGGATCATCAGTATAACAGCAATTGCAATTCCAATGTATGTTGGTAATTGAAAATTGTGTTTTTAGACTGTTCAGTTTACGCCAATTTTTTGTAGTATTTAAGTGTGAAAATGTTTTTACAAGACCTATCTTTTCATCCTAGGCATTGTTACAATTCCTCAAAAAGGTGGTCTCAAATGAAGAGAAGAACAAAATGAGTTTGTGGAATGTATCCATGATTCTAGCACCAAACCTGTTCATCTGCAAAGGCAAAAGTGCAAATCAGGAGGAAATGAAAGCAGCAGCGTCCACAGCACATATTGTTAGACTTTTGATTAGGTACCAGGACATCTTGTGGACGGTGAGAGAATCTTTCTGTTAAAACATTTAAATATCATCTAGTTGAAATTGTTTTCATTAGTAACAAGTTCTGCATTTCAATGAAAAAGTCAAACTAGTATCCAAATGTTAGTAATAGACTTTAGTTCCACAGTATTATACAATGCCTTCCACTATATTGCTGCCACTTCTAAGGCTGCGTCCATAGACACTGCAGCCGTGCGGAGGTGCGCGGAGGCTGAAGTAAAGTGAGTGCTTTTTCTGGCCTTAGTACGTGCGCTCTCCGTGGGCGTGTCTATGGGCGGGCCAGTGATGTCACGGAGCTGGTTCGCCCTCATTGGGCGAACTGCTCACGTGACGGCACTATCACGAGAGAAATCAGTTTTGACTGATTTCTCGCGCATCGCGCCCCCCTCTCCCGCTTCAACTCGCACGCCGTGTAGACGCGATCACTGCCTTTAGGCAGTCTGATCGCTCAGCGTGCGGACGCATCCACGCGGTCTGCCTATCTATGGACGCAGCCTAACAGTGAAGAGCTTATGCTGCAACTAAGTCTGACACATGCAACCATAGTTGTCTGACATTTCTTCATCAAATCGAACAGGAGATATATATATATATATATATACACAGTGAACATCTGCTGAAAATCAGTGAATATATCTGGACATATAGACATGTATTTGGAAGGCGAGATACTACTCTATAGCAGGGGTGCACAAAGTGGGGGGCACAAGATTTTTCTGGGGGAGCGCGGCGGTTGGAGAGGCCCCGCGCTCTTCCCCAAGGCATTTAAATTAAATGCCGCCGGATCGCGTGAGGCCTCTGCAACATCAACTTAACTTGACTCTGCCGGCATCAGGACTCCTCTCCATGGCAACGCAGCATCAAATGATGCTGTGGGTCACGTGACGTCACATGACCCCGTGGCGTCATTTGACACCACATCAAGGTAAGGGGGGAGCGAGCACCAGAGGAGGCAAGGCAGGGGTTGCAGCAGCAAAAGTTTGCACTCCCCTGCTCTACAGGACACCTTACAGTGGCAGAAGATATTTTATAGAGTATTTCCACTTAGTACAGTAAATACTGTATGTGTCAGCTTTTAACTTGTACCCTACATATTACCTGCGCTTCTGCCTTTGTGAAGAATGCAGATGGTAAAAGGACTGGCCTTACATTTATGGAAAACAAAGAACAATTCCTGCACTCCTACCAATTGGGCTAAAATATACTAGTGACGTTTTTACATTTAGAACCTAAGTCTGTGTAACAAAGGAGTCATTTGGTTGCATCTTTTGATCAAAACGTTATTCAAGCCGGACAACATCGCCAAGATAGACTCTGTTTAGCAGGCGCCTGCACTGTATATATGCAATTTCTTATTGTCCCGTGGACTAAACTTTGTGACATATGTGAAAATGCCCTGAAAGGGTTAAATAAATAAAGCATATCAACCTTAGGATTCAAAGTCTTCCGGCACTGGAAGGTGTCTTAGTAACTATGACCCTAAGGGGCCTAATCACTAAACTTCGACAAATTAATTGCATTATCGATTGTTTTTGCATGTTCCTACTGAACGCTATGAAATTTGTGTAAAAACGGTATTCACTAAGAAAAATCGTTTGTTTTTTTTAGCGTTGGGTAAAAAAATGCCACACCACACTAAAGAGCCGGTATGGGGTGCCGGTATCGCCTGCAAGTTTAATTCTCCCGCCTCACATGACCGGGACCTTTAAACTTGTCGGCGATACCGCCACCCCCTACGGAGGTCTGTACCTCAGGAAGCAGGAGGTGAAACTAATGAGGATAAGCTCCAGATAGCCCCTACTTCAATCATTTGTTATTAAGATTAAAATTGAAACTGCACGATCGCCTGCAAGAGCTGTGCTGGGAGATGCAGCTCTCTCTGTTCAGCTCTTCCAGACTGCAGGAGCAAAATGTATGCATGTATGTATCTCTTTATTTATATAGCGCCATAAATGTACATAGCGCTTCAGAGAAGTAATACACGTGACAATCATATAAATAACAAATAATACAAATAACAGATCATGTGAATAAGCGCCTCAGACATAAAAGTAACAATTAGGAAAAGGAGTCCCTGCTCCGAAGAGCTTCCAATCTAATTGGTAGGTAGGAAGAACGTACAGAGACAGTAGGAGGGAATACGGAACATTAAAATCATTTTGCTCTTTAAGCAACTACAAATTACTGTGGTGTGGCATTTTTTTTACAAAACGCTAAAAAGAAAATAGATTTTTCTTAGTGAATACCGTTTTTACACAAATTTCATAGCGTTCGGTAGGAACATACAAACACATTTGATAATGCAATGAATTTGTCGAAGTTGAGTGATTAGGCCCCTTAGGGTCATATTTACTAAGACACCTTCCAGTGCCGGAATCCTTTAAATCCTATTCAAGTGAAAGTGTCTTATTTCATAGCACCACTTCGTGAATATAGGAATACTTGTGTACTGACTCTTAACTTCTTGACTGAAGAATTTTTGCATGTACAGTATATGTGTGAACAGTAGAGGAGATTTATCACACATCTGATTAAAAAAAGCATTTGTAATGTAAAATGGCTGTCTTGATATTACTTTACTGGTTATTAAAAAAAAAAAACCCTTATGTAGCCCTTGTTCCCCCCACCCTAAGTGAGATTGGTGTCATCTGCTTCTCTGGCTACTCCATTTAGGTGTTGTGCTGTACCTGTGTGGCAACAGGAGGGCTAAGTGCTCCGTGGTGTTGTGGGGATAACAGGCAGGACAGATTTTCTGGGTACCTTAGTTCTTGGGTGCAGCGCCTCCAGTTAGCATGGATCCTCTGGATAGCAGCAGGATGGCTCAGACTGACACCTTTCTTTCAGCTCAAGACAGTGAATCACACTTCTTTATAGTTCAATGGTATTTATTGCAGTTAGATCAGATGTACAAAGCAGGGGCATTCTTCTCCTAGCTTCCCCTAATGAAGGTGCACTGATTATGGCTCGAAGCCCAGACCAGGCCTTCAGGACTCCTCCTCTGTAACCTAGTAAGACAGACGGTAGCTGTATTCACTCCGCAGGGGGAGGAAAGTGCCAGTAAATATAGCCTTGAGTTTGAGTTTGTAACCCTGCCCCTTAACAGAGCAGGTTGAATACTGATTGGATCACCTATCAGTATCCTTGCCTCAGGCTGACACTTTCTGGCTGTTGCTATGGCCCGCCCTTGAATACCTACAATTGTATCCAATACTGCAAAAAGCATACAAAGCCTTAGAGAAGGAATTAACCCATCCACTGCATGCACATAACAGGTCTTACACTGGTAGGGCCCAGGAAAAGGCATAGCGGCCGGGAGGCTATGCTACACTTATTTAATACTATCCCTTTATTGTAGAGTAGTTCATGTAATCACTGGTTACATTTTATAATTATAGTGTTTGTTTAATTTTGTAGAAAAGATATTGTAAAGCAATCATTAATTATTTAGATATAATTATTCAGTTTGGATTCGGAAGACTTTTCTATGGTTCAGTTCTTGCTATCTTCCTGAATAAACATACATTTTATAAAAACGAATGAAAAAAATAACGTGGAGCACAGCGATGAGCAATGAGAACTGGAGGCAGGATCACAAGTCAAAAAAAAAAAAGTTTATTAACACATATTGTCCGTACAAAAACTGAGGCAAAACTCTGACGCGTTTCACACCATAGCTGGCGCTTTATCAAAGAGTGTCCATCTCAAGTGAATCGCAACCTTTATATAGGGGAAGCCCCGGCGGAATCACCGCAATCAGTGTCCCACAAGGTAAACTGACCGCTGACACAAACTTTGTACAGTATCATGTCAGAGCACACAAAAAAAAGATGGCTGCCCCTCCGTCGGAACATCCCACATACAAGCTGCTTTGGTTTCCGTTTTCTATTTAAACACTATATTTATTTCAGTTGCTTTGATATAATTTTTTAGCATTGTCCTTTTTTTAATATGGTTGTAGATTTATTTCATTTTATTGTGATGATATGATGGGTGATATGCACTATTGCGGCCTGTGTGTGGGATGTTCCGACAGAGGGGCGGCCATCTTTTTCTTTTTTTTGTGGTCTGACTCACGATACATAGTTTGTGTCGGTGTTCAGTTTACCTTGGGACATTGATTGCGGTGCTTCCACCGACCCTTCCCCTATATAAGGCGGGAAACGCATCAGAGTTTTGCCTCAGTTTTTGTACGGGCACTATGTGTTAATAAACTTTTAATTTGTTTTACTTTTGATCCTGCCTCCAGTTCTCTTTGCTCATCGCTGTGCTCCACGTTATTTTTTTTTCATTCGTTCCGGAATTCTTTTCACGGGATGCATGCAGGGATGAATCAATTTGTTACTTCAATCAACTCAGATCCGTGAGTACTGCATTCACCTTCAAAATTTGCCTCACTGCCTATGGAGGTTGCGCTATCTGTTTTTTTACCTGAATCTAGAGCTGCTGGGTTCTATATGACCCCCTCTGTTGTCCTAGCTGTGTTGCGGGGCTCCACCTGGGTGTCTATCTCAGCATACTCATTATTCTGATGTGGAGGTACAGTTCATTAAACAGACTTAATCCAGATTTCTACCAAAGGAACTCATTAATCTGTATCCTAATGTGACCTGAGTCTGGATCTTTGTAGCGCTACATTGGAGGTTTACTTCTCCTTATATACATTTTATAAAACACTGTTTCTGGTGCCTTGGTTTTTGTATCTAGTTATTGGATCTGCTTTGTGTCATGGGCCTGATTACTTTTCCAGTCACCGACTTTCTGTGAACTTGGACATGTTACTCTGTCTTCTGATGAGAGCATATAAGAGCCAAACATTAGGTCATAAACTCCTCAGGGAGTGTACTGTGTGTTATACTACTGTATAAAACATTTATTTATTGGTATAGAATCTTAGTCATCATATTGCAAAGCAAATGTACAGTCCAAAATAGTACTGACATAGAATCCTTAACACTCATTGGTTATCCGGAAGCTGCTATAATATTTACTCAGCCAAAAGAACCGTACATGAATAATAAGATGCCATTTGGTTAACAGATGAGGCCAAGGTTATAATTATCTTAAGTACAACTTTACATTTTAATGGGAATCTATCAAAAATGAATGAATATTTCAATAGTAGGTGATACCTTTGTTTGTGTGGACTGACAAAATACATTTTAGAAAGAGGCTTTTAAGAGCACTGCACTCTTCCTTCAGTCACATAGAACTGATGTACATATGAGTTATACCAAGTAAAAAGCAGAAAGGCTGTGCTGTGAAATAGGCAAATGGGGACAAAAACCTATACCAAGAAATCTACCCCTTTATGTTTATTTCCTCTGTCTCGTATCTTAATATAGGTTCCATCTTTTCTGATTTCTCAAGTACGGAAAATGAATGAGGCCGCTATGAATAATAACAAAAAACAGCTCATTTTTGATAAAAGTGTGAGGAAGCTGTTGCGAAGGAAGACCATGGAACGTGAAAGACCTGAAAGGAGAGAGGTATATTTCACTAATCGCATCCAGAACAGACCTTTTCTATACGCTGTGGGGGCACGAAGAGTGTGGTTTTCTTTTTGAATGTTTGCTTTTTTGCTTACACCAAATGTTAGAAACTTCGAAACCAAGTTTCTCACATTTAATACAGATCACGAGATTTTTGTTTGTGTGTGTGTGTGTGTGTGTGTGTGTGTGTGTGTGTGTGTGTGTGTGTGTGTGTGTGTGTGTGTGTGTGTGTGTGTGTGTGTGTGTGTAAACGGTGCTCCCCCATCCGACGGGAGATCTCACTGTTACACAGTGTTGTGGTGCTCACCTGCAGGTATACAGAAACCCTTCTGAGCTTCCGCCGATGTTAGTTGGGAAATTCAACAGGGCCAAGCTTTTGGTGATCCGCAGCTCTCTTCTCCTCAAGGTACAGCGCCTTCATTTCCACAGGGCCTATCATGGGATAGGTGCAGTCCCCTATAGAAAACACTCCCCCCCTCCCCCTGAAGCACTGCAGCCTCTGTCAGGAGTATATAAAACAGGAACTAGATCTTTATTGCAGCATAGAATCCATCACAGCATTAATACAGCATAACTAACACACACCAGATCTTTCTCTTCTCATCCCTGGACTCGACTCCCAGGACTTGAGGCCCCAAAGATCTATCCCTGTCTCCCACACTTCCTGGTGCAGTATGGGGTCGCTGCTCCCACTCCCCTGAAGGAGGGGATAGAACACAACCCACTCCGCGGAGGGGAAAGGGTATCAACAACCCAGTCCCACTGCCTTAGGCTGCATCCAGGGTCAGCGCTTAGGCGCTGACCCATGCTGAGGCGCGCTGACGCTTCTCAGTGAGCCCCTGCAGCCGCAATGAGAGCGGCTTTAGCAGGGGCTCGCGCACGCTTCCGCAAGCGTGCGGAAGCGTAGGTCTTATTCAAATGATAGATTTTCGCGCTCACGGGAGCGCACGGCCGGTCACGTGAGCGGTTCACCCAATGAGGGCGAACCAGCTCAGTGACGTCACAGCCACCCCCCCCCCTCCCGACACGCCCCCGGACGGCGCGCGGACCAAGGCCAGGGAAAGCACCCGCTTTCCCTCAGCCTCCGCACGCCTCCGCACGGCTGCAGTCCTATGGACGCAGCCTTAGGAGGGAGAGGGAAGAACTCCAGTCCCACTCCCTTAGGAGGGAGAGGGACTAACTCACTAAATTTGGCTGCAGCTCCTTTTTGTTAGCAGGGAGGGGCCCCAGGTCTCAGCCCCGTATGGGCGGTACCTAGGCCTTTGGCCACCCCCCATCACTGAAGGGAGCTACTTACTGCAGCAGGGCATAGATTTAACCCTAACACTGCCTGAGCTGTGGACTTACGTGTTAGGCAGAAGATTAGTAGCCCAGGGGGCACCTGGCTACATATATATACCTATATATTTAAAAATATATATTACTGTATGATTTTATTCAGTATGAAGTGAAGCTTCTTCTCCGGGTCAGACAAGCCCTGAGCTATATTAAAATGAATAAAGGTCACAAATCGTTCATTCAAGTGGAGAAGCAGCTTCAACACTTACAGTGTTGAATAGCGGCCTATATCTTTGAGAAGTTTTTAAAAAGGAAAAAAAAAATGAAAAGTGAGGCAAGTAAATGATAATACTTATTTACACAATATAATACTTATATTAACTCTAATATGGCATTCACATTACACGCACTGAGTTCCTGCCATGAAAAATGTACAGTCTAATGGCTGGGAGGTACATTGACTTGCTGATGATGACACGGAATGTAGCAGAAGATGTCACTGATCCCACAAGGTGTGTATTCAAGATTAACACAGCCATTGCTGTTCTACATGTCTTCCCTTGGTAAATAAAGAAGCCCATTTTTTAATAACTACACAAAAAAAGAAAGAAAAGAAACTAGTCATTTTGTAGATGATGTGAGGCTGTTCCTATCAGGTTTCATTTGCATTTTGTCTATCACCGCAGACGAAATCAAGAAAAGTGAACCTGTGTTTTGCTTTTATATTTCAGCAGTGTGATGTACCTGAAGGGGTGATAAGAGTTTACGCTCCACTGCACTCAAAGGTTTCCATGGCAATCCAGCTGAACAGTCGGACCAAAGCCAAAGACATACTGGCTAGGTTTCAATGTGAAAACAGGTGTAAAGAGATGAACATTTTTTTATACATTTCCTTCTGTATGAAATTTGCCAATAACAATTTCAGTTAAACCTTGACAACATAAACATTTCCATATTAGTTATTTTAAATATTGTACTGTTGCACTATTTTGTATGCTTCAGTGATATTTATATGATCCCTTTGTTTTAATATATTGCATGTAATTTCCATATCTAAATACTGACCTAAAGCATTTTAAATGAATTAAACATACATCTTCTTTATGTAAGCTTTCACCAATCTTTCTATACTTTCGATAGTATTCCTTACCTTTATTTTGTATGCTAGAGATAAGGAGAATATCCACGGAGGAAAGAAGCGGAGCACAGCAACGAAGTAACGGGGGCTAGACACCGGTAAGAGTGAGGTTAAAAATCCTTTAATCCATGGTAGACATCATGGTATGGGATGGGTAAAATCTCTAACACGTTTCGGGCCGTCGTCCTCTTTGACAAAGGGCGACGGCCCGAAACACGTTAGAGATTTTACCCATCCCATACCATGATGTCTACCATGGATTAAAGGATTTTTAACCTCACACTTACCGGTGTCTAGCCCCCGTTACTTTGTTGCTGTGCTCCGCTTCTTTCCTCCGTTGATATTCTCCTGCTACTCATCACACGTAACGCATGCTGAAGAACCCACCATCTCTCAATCGTGAGTACCCCACTCCCTCAGCTACGGTTTGGGGTGTTTATATCTCATTTGTGTCCATCTCCAAGGAGACGTTTATTACTGTGATACATACTATGGGGTCAGGCATTCATAGCTGACCCGCACTTTTTACCACAGGTCCCCCACATGTTAGGAGATAACATTGACACTTTGGATTATTTATGCTCAAGAGAGTGGATTCAAAACGGTTCCTCTAAGAATTCTCTTATTATTCAAGTTACTATTACCTTGACATTGATTCACCACAGCTGAGCATCGATTTTGGAACTTTGTATCCTACCACTTGCTGACTATGCTAGAGATAAACTGGGGTTTTCAGCTTTTAATCAATTTAAAGAGAAATAGTTTTTTTATCACGTGTTTTTATACTGTATGCATATATTATTTCAAATTAACATTGAAAAAAAGACGACTAAACCATTATCCAAATTGTTTTAGAGTGATTGTATATATTTGCATAGGAATCAATTTTATTTTAACCTCGAAAAATTATTAATTGACTCCTCGTCAAAATTCTTACCAGCGGCTATTTTATTTCCCAAAACTACTACAGCATCAAAGTTCAATATTCTCGACCTGGGAGGTTCCTGGTGTAAGATCAGACTGATCCCCAAATCAATAATAACATTTAAATAAATAAAATAAATTACAAAAAATGGAAGATTGTTGCTCTAATTTGCATTGCACAACATTATTAACCTGATACATTTTGCTTGAGTATTTCCTGGGATTCTGTGTTTTAAGGTCATGCCTCAAATCATAGTAATAAGTAAACCCAGTATTTTCACTGGAAATTATAGACACAAGTCTGGAACTATTTATTGCTGATACATAAAGTGTTTATATCTGCTCATAAAAGAATAAAGAGAGGTCTGAGAGGGTGTTTCAGAAACAAGTATCTTTTTGGCTTGGCTCCAACATATTGTTTGATGCATTGTTTAAACAAAGGAGTCGTTTATATATTTTGAGTTGCAGAGAAAAACAATGCATTTAGATCACCATACAATGAATAAATGCTAAATACGTGTCCATGCCTTTATTGTAGCCACGCAACATCTGAAAATACAAAGGTATACAGCCAAAGTTTATATGAAATAGGAGGAAACATAGGTAAGTACTGTATGGTATATTATTTTAATTGGTATATCATATAAAAGGATTTGGTAAAGAGGAAGTCATCTTGAGAATGTGAAATGTTATCGTAAACGATATTTATGCAGTGAAAAGGCATAAGGCAACACTATGGCGTTAAAATAATTGTACAGGTACATAATATTGCAGAATACTCAATGAAGAGTTTTCCACAGACCTTTTTTTTGTACTATTTTCTGTGTCTTTTTCCAACACTTTAGAATTTATTCCCAGTTGATGCATTTTTCCTGTTTTTTTGGAATAGCAGTATCCAGACTCTTGGATTCCAACCAAACAAAGCTTAGTGAACAATGATTTTCCAGTGTGTGCGTCTGTACATAAGAGTTGGTTAATTATGCTTTAATTGTCCTGTTACTTTTACAACCTTTATCTATTTTTGAATGCAATGTTAGCTCTTATTCACTTTTTAAGTAGAATATTATTTAATTTACTTTCCTTAGCACTTATTTGTAGAGGTTTGACAATTATGTTATATTGGGAGGTGGTTTGAAAATATTCGTTATCTACATTTAATTAAAACAATGTGGTTCAATCTCATATTATAAGGGCACAATGACGTAAAACTGAATCCACACTGTTTGCACTTGGTTAAGGATTCTCAAAACACTATAGAAGGTGATCCATATACTGTCAATAGCACAGACTTTACAAGCTAAGTGGGAGTGATGTGTTCAAATTCAAAAGGTTTATAGCATGAAATTAAGCTCATGAAAAGCATAGATTAATGATTTACAGTTGCAGAATTAAAAAGTAAGCAAAGCATTTGGCAGAAAGATATTTTTGCCTTGACGCCACCAATCATCTTATGTGCAGTATCAATTAAGAACTTTCTGCTGCCATAATTATTGTAACAATTCTAGCAATTGAATGCTAACACAATTTTTCCACTCAACCAATAATGCAGCTGTTTTTATTTTAGGTGAACATTGCCTAGATCCAGATACATATATATTGGATGTGTACCATGTAAATCCTCATGCAGAATGGATTTTAAAACCAAAAGCAAGTTGAAACCAGCAATGAATGTACACTGTATCTACACCTTACATGAAGAGTAAAATGGACTGCACTGAAGATTTTCAGATGTTTCCCTTCTTTCTCCTGGTGCTTTGAGCCAATGAAGAATATTGATAATGAGCATTGATCTCATTGTTTGCTTTGAAGTCTCATTTGGTGAAGTCGCCTTTGTTTAATACTAAACTTATCGGAGTCCATTCTGATGCATCCTCATGGAATTGTATGCTGCAGTATGAAGACTGCTAAAGTTGACTGAGCTTAGATGTGGTTGAAAGCAAAAACATAGGTACTATGGAACAAAAATACTAACCCGTGGAAGAAGAGTGTTGACTTTAGAAGAATGTGTTTGTTTATGCTCTTACTGGATAATATTTTATGCAAACAGCTTATCATTTTATTTTTTATAGAATTAATCAACTACCAAAAAACCGCCAAGATAATGGAACCTCAGCTGGGATTTCTTTGTACTCAATATTTGTTCTGCTCACACGTATTAGAGCTGACATACAGATGCAGTGTTGGCATCTGTTTAACCCTTTTATTGCTGGACGCACTTGCAACACACATCCCAAAGAATGGGTAACAGCATTTCTTCCACTTTTTGTTTGAATAAAGAATGCATGTGATGAATGCCTTGCTCAATATCAAAACTTGATGGAAATTAGATGTCCCCAAAAAACGGAACTATTGGACATTTATTCATATAGGAAACACTATCCTTGTACAGCTACCTTTTTATACATATGTGTACATGTAATACTTTGTTTTTAATATGTTGTTTTCTCATAGTTGTACTCATTTTATGTGTAACAAGGTCACCTGGCCTTACTTTATTTCAGTATTCATGTTCAATGTCAGCCTGGTTTCTACTTTCACAGTATGTGAGAGGTGCCACCTTTTATACATTTTAGAGGCAATTTGGGCTGAATTGTGTGGATAACAACTGCATCTGTAATTCAGATTATATAACCATTTTTTGCCAATTGCTTTTGTTATTTTTTTTGGAGCAAACATACTTATGTTGTTCCATTGCATCTCACATGAATTATTATATGGGCTTATTTAATTTAAACCTAAGCAATCATTGCAAAACGGATGTCTGAGAATTTCTTACCAATATCCAGTGTGGTCAAACATTGATAGTGTCCCATGGTGAAAAACATATAGGGGTAGATCCGCCGAGGTCGGTTACATTTTTAGCATTACGATATCGCCATTTAACGTATCGTTATCTGTAACGCGTATCCCGATAGATCCATTGCGTTAGAATTTCCTCGCACTTACCAGAAAAATAAGGAATTTATTCATCTAAATGGACATTTTGCTTACTCAAATGCAAATGATATGGTAATGAGCAGTTGACTTAACAGCGGAGGTCCTCAGACCGCATGGTAATAACGCTACGATATTTAAGACCTTACAAAAGCTGCGTTACTCACATCCCAGCCCTCACTATCATTGCATTATTTCTACAAATAGCCTAAAAACAATGTAATGAGTATAGGACTTAACCCTTTCATCCCAAAAAGTTGCATGTGTCACACAAAGATCATTTATATGATCCATAATATATATATACACACTTCTGCTTGTAATTCTCCCCCCCTCCACCCCCTTCAGAGCTCAGCACTGGGGGGGGGGTGGGCGGGAGGGTTGTTCGGTGCCAGATCACTGCGGGTGTGGGCGCGTTAGTTACCTGGGACGGCGGCTCACTGTTCAGTTTGAATGGGACTGCATGAACCCCCGCTGTGTTCATCCGATGGGCCGTTAGTCTGTCTGCAGAAATCTCACAGAAATGTTGCAGCATTACTGGGAGATTGCCCCAGATTTTCCAAGGCAAGTGTTCGGATCCTCGTGGCTGCATCTGTATTGTTGTCTTCATAATAGTGAAGCCATAATGTATTTGTTCACAGACAGTGACATTGTTTGGGGCTGTTTTTAGATTACATTTTGCCACAATATCCAAACTACTGTAGTAGCAAGCAGAATGCTCCTGGAAACCTTTTGGTTAAGATTTTTTTTTTTTTTGGTAAGCAACAAAAGCATCTACAATTACATTACTTACATGTGAGGTATGCTAATGTTTTCGTCCAGATGCACTTTTCTCAGAAATGATCTTGATTCCATAAAGTGTGTGCTGTATTGGTTCTTTTGCAACATACAAAATCCATGTAGACATAATTACGCAGAGAAGGGAGACGGAAATATCAGAATATTTTATTATTACGGAAACAAATGTTGATTTGTTTTTTTTTAAATGTAATCTATTTTGTACTTTATTTTTTTTGCTTCTGACTTCCAGTTGAATGACTGGCAGTGAACAATATTGGGTTTTCCATTTGTATGTTTTGCATATTGCTGTGATAGCTTAATACAGTACCATCACTGACAATAGTTTTATCCTTTTCCTCAACCGAAAGGTTTTTTTTGAAACAAAATTAAAAATAAATAACAGAACTGCACAAATATGTCATTGTCATGTGGACACGGTGTCACATTAGTAGGAATCCCCAATACATTGGATCTGTAAAAGCAGCACTGCCATTTACCTATTATTATCTGTTACTGTTTCTTCTCCAGCATGAGACATAGAAGTAAAAAGTTACATTGCAGTCTGCTGGCTGTATTAATTCCAACATGCTCCCTATTCCAAATCGAACACCTAAAAGGAGGCTTACTGAGTACACCAACTAATGTCTAGGCATAGGATAAAGAGGGCATTGGCATTTTGCAGCATCCAGTGCTCCATGTTTGTTTATTGCATATTGCAGTATGTAAAATTTAAGGGCAACAGGCACAGTTAGCAACTCTGAAAGAAGTCATTAAATAAGTTGCCTTATTGTTAAGGCAATCAATTCTGAAAATTGACACTTTTGTCAGCACTTTCAAACCATGGCTGTCACATTATGTCCATATGCCTCGTAACTGTCATTAGTTTGCTAGCTCTTGGATTCTTTATTGTGACTATATTAGTTGCATTATGCCTGTATGCCACAAGACATCTTTCTAGCGTCGGACACACCTTATGGCCCATTCCAGCATCTTCCAGTGCCGGAAGAGGGCTTACTGAACAGCACTGCTTACTAAATATGGCCCAGAAAATATAAATGTTGCTTTGCTGTTGGAAAGGTCTTAATCACTGCTAGTTGGTTACTAAGCATATGATTAACAGCTCTCTAATTGTCTGACAGAAGGGTTATTTTTGGCATTCTACATTTTGTCCCATACCTACACTACAGTCCCTACAAACATTTACACCAAACTTAAAATATTAAATAAAGAAGTTTGTTTGGATTTTATTATTTGTATAGAATTTTATAATAACCACTATATGTTCACACTGCATTAAACCAAATCAAAAAAATCTCACTATCTGCCTAAAGTAAATGTTTTTTTTATCAGGCTGTTTACATTTATTTTGGAGAAAACTACTTATTTAAAAATAAAAATAAAAAAAAAAAAAATATATATATATATATATATATATTTTAAGTCTCTAGGAATTAGAACAAAAAACATGGGGGTGTCCAGTGCTAACAGATTATGCGCCCTTGCTTTCAAGCTCAGACCAGTACTCTTTTTCAAAACGCATTCAAACTTTGAGTGGCATTTTGTTTTAGGGGTTTATATTACATTAATAACAAATTGAGTCCTATATGATGTCATGAGCACATATAAAAAGAGAAAGGGACTCGCTATTATTAAGAAGTGTCGTGACTGTTTCCATGTTGCTCAGCGGGAGAGGGACCACTGATGGCAGTGTTAATGGCTTCAAATAAATGTGGCCTGCCACTTTAGTACCATATGGTCAGGGTAAAAGTGAAATAAATCTATTAATATACATGTGTCAATGTCAAAGATTAGTAGACAAATCACAATTTGTAAGCAGTTACAGTATCTCAAAAAGTTTCCTCAGCACTTCTTCAATAAAAAAACATGATACTTTAATATATTAAAAAAAACTCATGCTAAAAACATTTCTATAATATAGGGGCTCGTGCAGAGAGCATAGATAAGGAAATAGCGCCATCTTCTGGCGAAAAAACTAGCCAGAAATCCTTAAACTCGGGAGAAAATGGCGCGATTTTTAAAAGTGTCCAGAAAATTTTTCAGAGCTGTAAAACTTGCCAAACTCGTGGCGAGAACCTGAAACTCGCCATGCTAATATAGCGTGGTATTCCAGAAGCTCCGAATCGCTGGAACACGCCAATATGTGCATTAGTATGGCGAGTTTCAAATAGCCAGGAAAAGTTGGCAATTAGAAGTTTTTTACCGAAATGAGTTAACGACGTTCTCTGCATAACACCTTCACTAACGGCACATCTGTGGCTATTTTACAGCCATTTTAAACTCTTTTAACGTTCCTCTCTGCATAAGCCCCAAAGTATCCTGATTTTTATTGAAGAAGTGCTGAGGGATGTTTTTGTGCTACAGTCCTTTGGACCATTTGGGGGTGGACAGTCAATCCTCTTGCACTCAGACTGCTATGCACTGTGAGGAGTGACTTCTCTTACCCTCTTTTATTTACTACATCTGTATGTGATTTTTATAATGAACAAATGAGCCGATTGCATCAACCTATTAACTGTTATTAATTAGAAACTGTGTGTAATTGAAACGGCAGCGTCAGTTGGGGTGGAGATGGGGTTGTGGGGAACGTTGAGAATTCCATAAGTCTCACTCACATTCATTTCCATTGTATAGTACTTGAGGCATACTGTATGCTGTACATTGTGATAGTTTGTTCTGGCACGGGAACCGTAATGAACCACTTTTGGGTTTTTCAACCACTAATTTATCATTTGGAGACTCGTCTCATAAAAGTGTTATTTTGTCCTCAACACATTTCTAAATATGATGTGGAAATGGAAACAATTGCAGTGGTTATTTATCCATAAAATGACAATGTAAACATGTATTTTTAATGGGAAATAGTAGTTTAAGGTTTATTACTGAAAGATAATGAGGGATATATGCATAAATGAACGCTCATAAAGGCATTTCAGACATGCATCTGTTGGTGTCAATGTGTCTAGGTAATGTTCACCACTTGTGCTCCCCCTGCCTCCGCTTGTGTATTGGGAGAATGGTTACTGTTCGAGTCGCCAGACTCATGTATTATAATATGATGTAGAAAACTCTGTGTCCGTGTCAGTCATTTTGGTTTCCATTTTAGGTGCATCAACATTCTGCACCAAATCTGCTTGGCATCTACTGCTCTATCTGTATAAAATGTAAGACACTTATTTAGCAATTTAATTTCACCTGTTGCAGACAGAGGTGAAAATGGTGCTGTGTGTCTAGGTGCTTTGTTCAGTAGTTTTATACTGTACATAACCCACAATCTTATGTATTGTGAGATGTGGTATAATTAACATTCAACTAAATTTATGTAAACTGTTTACTTGCCTGATTTATTCTAATTTATAGACAGCCTCATATAAAGTAACACGTAGGAAGATAAACATATGTGTTTGTGTTACTTCGCAACAGCTTTCAAACCAACGAAAAGTACAACACTGGAAGGTTTTTTTATGCTTGCTGCACAAACATTTATTATAATGTGTCACTGCAAAAGTGTGAAGTTATAACAATGTAATCCAATGTAATCTTTCAGTCCCGGTACCACCATGCCTTGTTTTAAAAAGTTGAACATTAGAGCTATTAGCTGATGGGTGTTAAGACTGCAGAATCAAACACACATACAAAAATCTCCAGATAAAATAAAACTGGAAAAGTATGCAGAAAGGCCAGAGTACCTGCCAAAAATCAGCTGGACCTCACTTCAGCTAGAAAGTAAAGTGCAGATCACAGTCAAGTTTCATAGAACTCCTAAAGCGATACCTACTTTTTTGTGAGTACTGTACTTCACACCAGCTACCCTATTTATTATGGGTTTTGGCATGACTGCAGGTCCCATATGTCCTACACGATGTCCACAACGTTGAATAATTAAGAAATATGAACAAACGGTTACAAGAGGTTGATAACTAACGCAGGGAAGATTACAAAGTTTGTTCAGTTGGTTTGATTAACAAATGGCTAGATATGGAGAACAAGGTGGGGAATTTAAATAATCTGGTCAAGTTTTGCCTTTTTTATAGTTTATCCTGCTTTGCCTGAGTGCCCCACAAGTACAGTCCAACCGATATTAAAATCATGCAATTCAGGCCGTTTTCCTTTGTCTGCTAGGTAAGAAGACTTTTTTTTTTTAAACAAATTTGAAAAAGGGGTTTTCTGCCTTTAGGTAATTTCACTTTCAATTCTGTGTTTCAAAAAAAGTCACAAATTGAAGCAATTTAAATTTAAAATCTGCAACGTTCTTGCCAGTTGGATAAATAACTCTAATCTTTTGCGAATTTCATTTTGTGCATTTTTGATGTGATTTTACATTTTTTGTTTCATTTAGTTTTCTCAGGCACGGGAGGTTTTTCATGTTGTTTTCCATAAAGGCAGATTATATACTAAATCTGTGGTGTAATTGTACATTGGGCAATTTAAATATGAATCAATGACTAGACACGATGTAAAACCTGGCATGCCTGTTATTTGGACTATGTTTAAAGATACACATTTCATTACACTCCTATTACATTATTTATATTTAATCATGTTCTCCACACACTTGGTTATGGTTACTAATCACATTTAAACTATCACTGCTTATATTCATTATGTAGCATTGAAAAAGCTATTTTGAATATAAAATGTATTAAAATTCTGACCGCTTTTACCAGCAACCCCATCAGAACTAAAATATATTGCTATATCATTGTTATAATGGTTCTTTGGCAATTTATCTTATAAATATGACATGTTATTAAATCTGGTGCCCCAACACACATAGCCCCTGTAAGCTCAGAACCCAAACCCAACACATCATATCTACTTGTGCCAGAAAGAGTGCTACTAGGATTGTGACCTGATGTACTGTATAGAACAAGAGACATAAATCCCTAGTTCTACATCCAACATGACAAACTATATAGTTAAAAACGTATGTCTTCTCATAAACAGTGGTCATTTAGTTCAATTCTTTGACTACAGTATTTTAAGTCTACAACCACGTTACGGTTTGGCCCATCTGTAGGTCCTAATACTGCTCTACCTGCAAAAAGGTCTCATAACCTCTCTAATGGAGAGAGTTGTCTTAACCAGATCTGCCATTATTACATGAAATGGAGTAGATTTGCACTAAATGACCCTTGCTTATGAGAAGATAAACAGATAAATATTTAGCTATATTGTTTGTCATGTTGGATGTAGCACTGATGCTTTTTGTCTTTTGCCCCAGTTTAGTAGCCTGGGGACTTTGAAGTAGGATTTACAATCTAGCTTTTGTGATCAGTACTACAAAGAAATGGAAAACAAGCTTATGAAATGGAATGCATCTCCTAGTGCCGTGGTCCTAAAATGATAATGTGCTCATAAATGTGTTTATTAAACTTACAAATATGTCAGTAGCCAGTGCCTGAATAAAAGATAATTGTTTCTTCTTGCACAAGTTGAGTCAGTTCACTATTGATTGATGTTAAAATTAGTTTTGTCCCTTTATCACTTTGCAAAGCAGGGGGTGGTTGCTCCTTGACAAGCATGAGCCCTGATAACTGCTACACATGAATCCCATCATGAATACTTGTGAACTAACTTTACATTTTAAGGCTCATCATGTGTTTCTGGATCCATCCAGAAGGAGCAGTTACATGACACACAGATAATTATGAGATGTAGCAAACTCTGCGTCACTTTTATATCTTGTATTTGTGTCAAAAAAATCTGCCAGGTCTGAGGTGGCATTAACGTTTCTGGCTAAATTATTTCATTCAGTGTGAGAAACACTTTCATACATTTGACGCAAATTGCGAGCAGAAAATGGAACAATGCATCAAGACAAACTTCTATTTGCACTTTCTTTATTTTGATATATTTCACCCATTGTCATAAAAATGTAGGTTGTCGTGACGGAGCGGCCTGTAGGCGAGGTCAGATAGACGCACAGACAGCGGGTGAGCCTTAACTGTAGAGGTTTATTAGCCACACACCAAATAAACATCAGGTGCACTGTCCCTTTAATAAAACTAAATAATAAAATAAACACCTATTCCCATTAGGGAAACTAACTAGGTTCACTCCAGCCCTTTATAGTGGGCAGCCAGCTAATCTGGTTATCCACCCAAAACATATACTATGTATTCAAAGTACAATAAGAAAGTCTCTTATGTGAATTGCAGCTCCAACAGCAATCAGGAATGCCAGTTCTGGGGAGCGATCCTTATCCTGGGTGTGATTCCTAGCTGGACCCCACAGGCCTGCTTCCTTCAGTCCTAGAGTCCATAACAGCCAGGCTTTCTGCTGGCTGGGAGAAGTCTCTCTACCCTCCTGGGGAAAAACCTAACTCTCTGTCTCTGTCAGCTTCCTGCCTTTTATGTCTGCTCAATCAGGTGTTCATTGTACACATCTCCCAGTTCAAGTATGAAATCCGACACCCGTGCAGCTTGGAAAGGGAGTTAACCTCTTCACTCCCTTACAGTTGTCTATCAAAGTCTGCCCTGTTTCAAAACGAGTACAATAGTTATATAAAAAGTGCAGAATTAAAAGTTGGTCTCTGTGGGATCTTGTTTTTTTATACACTTTGGCCCAGATCCACAAAAGGGTGCTAAGCTTTCGTACGCCTAAAACAAAAGAGCTGTGAAACATAGTATCGAAAGGTTTAGTCAATGTCATTGAACGATACATAAGCTATAGAAAGATGCAGAGCAGAGCAAAAGATAGCCAAAAAATCGGGCAAAAAGTAACAAATGATGAAAAATCCAGGGCAACTCTATTATAAAGATCAATTTATTGCAAGCTCAAACAAGATGGAAAATGGGATTAAACGCACCTACACGTTTCGTGCCTAAGCACTTTATCAACACCATCATCTGGGAGTAAGGGTAAGCCTAAGGCTTTGCCTATAGTGCCGCCGACGGCGACATGATGGGTGACACGATGCGGCATCGCGGGTTTCCCGCAATTTGATTTGTTAAAGGGCCGTCACGTGACGCAACGGCCCTTGAAAAATCGAATTTTGCCGGCGGCGGGTTTTCGCGACGGCAACGCCGCTCCGTCGCTTGTACTGTAAGCACACGCGGCGGCAATGCTTTTGTTTTGGGGCGAATTCGCGTCGCCGTCACTATAAGCACGGCCTAACCCAGTACGCTATGTCTGGGACCATCCTAGGCCTCGACCCTTGGCGCCTAGTTCCATTGTTTCGGCCCATGTCAACCCTGTTTCGGACATTGCTGTTTCTGTCCCCAGTGCTTCTGTTAGCACCATGGCCATTAGTTCTGACCCTGCTGACCCCATCTGGGTGTTAACCAAGTTCCCCAGTGATAATCTGTACCCTGGAGTGTCAACTGATTGTGTCAGACTGGGGTTTTGGGGGAAGAGACGGGTGGTCAGATGTTGACTCTGAGGGAGAAATAGTCTATGTAAAACGAATACCGGTACCTATGTCCCCGGGGTCATTCAGCTCATTTAGGGAATCATCCTTGTCTCAGCATTCCTCTACTTCTGGTGTGTCCTCCCAGATGGACAAACGTAGAATATCAGTCAGGGGAAACCCTTAAGTGGTGGGACCCAATGTTTCAGGGCTACACCACCAGTTTACATAGAACACAGCTACTACTGGCGGATGGTTCCATCGTGGACCACTGGTGGGAGGAAGGTCAATTGTCACAAGAAGACGTAGCTGAAGCCCTTCGTAACAGGATGGGTGAAATTAATTTAGGGGCGAGAGTACCTAAGGGACCCTCCATTTTCTATCAAGGAGATAGAGCTCATTGAACCGAAGTTTTGGGTACTACCTGGTCAAGGAGTACTACTTGGTCAAGTAAGATATTAAAGTGTAGTAGAGCGGACAGGGCCACTTTAAACAGGTACCGTCAGTCTCAAGGATATACCTTTCCATATGTGCTGAACAACTTATGGATGAGATAGCCAACAACCGTCACGTTTGGCTCAGGCAGGCTGTTGTAGAATATATTAAGGCCAAAACCTTGAGGACAGATTCATTAATGATTCCAAAATACGTTCCGTTATGGAAGAATGGTTGGTGTGTACCTGTATCTATAAAACAGGGTAGAAGTTAGGCAGTGTCCTGATCCTCCAAAGGTGTATTATATATGGCTGTTGGAGGTTGGTGGCTCCTCCTTCCCCTCCCCACTTCCCAAGTTAGTAGGTCCTTTCATTCTATTGGAAATAGATCCAATGTGGACTTTCTCCCTCCTAATAGAGGTAAATGAGAATTTTAATCCTAATAGAGGTATATTAGTATTTTATCTGGTAGTGTTAGGACTTCTGAACAGGGTCTGCTTTGTCGTGGCTCGCAAGCTTACAATGCTTTGGCCAAAGGGTTAAACTAAATGACCAATTTTCAAGAGAATATATAAGTATTTTACTGTGTATTTTTGTCATATTGGATGTAGCATTGGGCTTCTCTGTCATCTGTTGTATTAAATATGGACGAAGTTATTTGATGGGCGGGTAGTAAAGAAGCCCGACCCCAAATATTATAAGTAGGGTCTTATTCTTCTTCCAGTTGGAAGAAGGGTTACTTTTTCATCATCGCTGTAAACCAGTGGATGATATGGGTTAATCATCTGTGTACTGTATATGGTTATGTTGTAACCTGTTTCTGTATTGCAGGCTTCAGGTTACTGGATGGTGCCCAAATTGGATCCCAGTGAGGACATGGGAATTTTCACCTAGGGGAGAGTATAGCCATGGCTGGTCCAGACTATCTTTCTTCCTTCCTGTCACATAAGTTCTGCTAGCTACAGACAGTGACAGGCTACCCTGTGGGGTTTAACCCCCCCCCCTCACACAGCCTCCCTGAGTGGCAGAAGTGGAGGTGACACTGGGTCTGTGTTGCAGCGAATCATGGTGCAGACCTTGTGCCCTCCCCTTTCTGCATTAAGGAGGGTGCATTCCAAATTAAAGAGTCAGTCTGAGTTGGAGTTCCTTCCCAGCCGGGGAAAGAAGGAGCTCAAGATCTGTGTACAGCACAAGGCCTCAACATTATCTGCTGGCCCGCACCATCCAGGGGTCTGGAACCCATTCTCTACAAGGATGCAAACACTAAAACCACCTGCAGTGGCTGCATCAAATAAAGATCCTTTTTATATACTTCTGACTAAGTTGCAGACTATTGGGCAGAGGTATGGGAGAAAAGACAGTCATGGCAGGGACTGCCTCCAGCTCTTTTGGAGCCTACTGTGACTGGAGGCGCTGTCACCAATGAAACGAACCTGAGGATCACCTAAAGCCTGTCCTGTTCCCCACAACAACATCCCCACAACATCGCTGAAGCTCCTCTCTTGGACCCTCATAGGTAACCAGCACCACATGGACCTGTAGCCTAGGCAAATCTCCCAGGGGCGGGGGGGTAGCAGCGCTACACATGTTTGGAGCAGTTTGGTTTTTAATAAGATTTTCAAGCATGAAAGCAGCAAAACATGTGAAATCTTATGGGGGTTTTTTTTTTTTTAATAAATCCGTTCTGTAGTATTAGATAATAGTGACTGTTTTTGTTGTTTTTATTAAGCTCTTAATGCTAGTTTTAATGAGTTGTAAAGCATCCTTTGAGTTCTATAGCAAGCTTTAGCCCACCTCTCAAGCAGTGCAAGATCTTCACAACACTTTCCTGTTTGCTGGAAATATTTGCAACAAATTATCACAGTTTGTGCTTTACACTTTAACAATAGATAATGTTACCTTAGTAATATAAGGATACATTGTAGCTGTTGAGTTACACTGGCTCAAGCCACCATTATGTTCAGCACACAATCATTACTTTGACAGATTTATAAAAGGAGCACCAAACGATTGCCAGTTTAGGTAAGAATGTACAGGAATTATACATTGCCACATGCTTTACAATTAAAAATAATAAAAAAAAAAGAAAAGAAAAAATGTTGGAAAGTACTGCAGTATTGCTACTTTAAATGGCACTTGCAACAAACGCTGTTTAAATGTCAGATTCAGCATAAGCATTGAGGGTTGTGTGTTGCTTCCACAATTTTCAGATGTTGTTTCAACTTGTACATTGCTTTAACACAGAAAAAGAATGACCTCACTCCACTTTGCTGATATAGAGAAAAAACTTGGTACAATCAATGTTCTAAAGTTTATTTTCTTTAGATCCATGTTATCAATGTGCCTGAGTATCAGTGCACAAAGTCTTTGATATTCCGGATGTTTCAATTTTAATGAACTTTCCTTTCAGTTCTCAAATACTGGAGATTAGCTGAAGCTTAACAGCAGAAGAAGAATAACAGAAATCGGTCTGCTTTAAAGAGATAGGGAAGCCATATTGACCATGTCATAATCACCTTGCCGGAGCAATGGAAAACGTGCTTTATGTGGAATACTCTGTGTTCCTCGTAGATAAGAAGCCCTTTTAGTTTTGTATCTTTTCATTTTGTAACATTCTTATTCCTAGCTCTTGCAGGTTTTGTGACATTGATCCTCCAGTCTTATTATATATGTGCAATGTGTGTGGAGTGAAATGCTTCCTCTTTTGTACAGTAAAGGGGAATTTTCATCAAGAGTTAAGCAGACAATAAAAAAAAATGTCCTAATTGTTTCCATGTGCTCCGTGAAATATGTATTCAGCAAAACAAACCTAATTGCTTCATTTCTTGTCATAGAGTTTACTTTGGATCTTCCCATGATTTCTACACTGTGCTAATGGATCCTTAAGTATATACAAAGTATTCCTCTTTTGCCATTACACAAATTACTTGAAAACAAAACAACAACAAAAAGTCCAGATAAACAGTGCAAGAATGTGCAAAACAACTGCACTAGACATGGAAGAAAAAAGGTCCCATTTACGCAGTTTTTATTTTTATTTGACATATCTAATGTTACTCTTGTACCAGTTTTTAAACTGGGAGGTTTTTTACTATAACCCTCATGTGTCTCCTACTAGAACAATAGATTAGTATGTTTCACTGAATTTGTGAAGCATTCGCCCTTTTCGTATGTGAAGGAATAATTGAACTTTGAACTTCAATTATATTTTACAAATAACTCCCTGAAGCTATATTTCATGCACCACAACTTTTTTCGTTTGCCATAAATATCAAGAAGTGAATTAGCAAAGTTACGTCAGTGATTTTCAAAAGGGGTTCCTGGGCCGCCAGTGGATAGCTGAGACAACACCCCCACCTAGCAGTGACCCAGCGGCTCCCAAGCTCAGTAGCAGCAGCTGCCTTGTCACTGCTATCCTTCCTCTCCCTGCTCTGGCCGGCGCCGGAAGTCTTCCGGCTGACAGGAAAGAGAGGAAGGATCAGCACTGGCAGCTCTCTTAAAGAGTGTGTGTGTGAGAGGGAGTGTGTGTGCGTGTGCGAAAGTGAGAGGAGGAGAGAGTGTGTGTAAGTGAGAGGAGGAGAGAGTGTGTGTAAGTGAGAGGGGGAGCATGTGTGTGTAAGTGAGAGGGGGAGAGAACGTGTGTGTGAGAGGGGGAGATAGTGGGTGTGTGTAAGGGAGAGGGGGAGTGTGTGTGTGTGTGTGTGTGTGTGTGTGTGTGTGTGTGTGTGTGTGTGTGTGTGTGTGTGTGTGTGTGTGTGTATAAGTGAGAGGGGAGAGTGTGTAAGTGAGAGGGGAGAGTGTGTGTGTAAGTAAGAGGGGGAGATAGGGTGTGTGTGTATGTAAGTGAGAGGGGGAGAGAGTGTGTGTAAGTGAAAGGGGGAGATTGTGTGTGTAAGTGAGAGATGGGGAGAGCGCTTGTGTATAAGTGAGAGGGGGAGAGTGTGTGTGTGTAAGGGATAGGGGGAAGTGAGTGTAAATGAGAGGGGGAGAGAGTATGTGTGTAAGTGAGAGGGGGAGAGTGTTTGTGTGTGTGTGTGTGTGTGTGTGTGTGTGTGTCTGTGTGTTGAGAGGTGGAGACAGTGTGTGCATGTGTTTAAGTGAGAGGGGGATAGTGTGTGTTTATGTGAGAGGGGAGAGTGTGTGTATGTAAGTGAGAGAGAGAGAGAGAGAGAGAGAGAGAGAGAGAGAGAGAGAGAGAGAGAGAGAGAGAGAGAGAGAGAGAGAGAGAGAGAGAGAGAGTGTGTGTAAGTGAGAGAGGGAGAGATTGTGTGTGTGTGTGTGTGTGTGTGTGTGTGTGTGTGTGTGTGTGTGTGTGTGTGTGTGTGTGTGTGTGTGTGTGTGTGTGTGTGTGTGTGTGTGTGTGTGTGTGTAAGTGAGAGGTGGAGTGTGTGTGTGTGTGAGAAGGGGAGAGTGTGTGTGTGTATAAGTGAGAGGGTGTGTGTATATGTGTAAGAGAAATGGGGCGAGGGAGCATAAAGGGGAGAGTGAGACGGGGGTGGTGAGGAGGGCGGGCAAGGGTTGGGGTTCCCCGGAATTTCACAATTGAATTCTGAGGTTCCCTAACCAAAAATAGGTTGAAAAACTCTGCTTTAGAGTGTAGTAAATATTGATTTCTAATAATGATCTACTCATTTTGTATGAGATAGCAGGGGCCTTGATTTTAATGATCACTGTGTAACCCCATGCACCATTCTATGTATATGTCAGCTTAGATAGCACTTTTTAAAGCTTCAAACCTTTGTTCCCAAGATTAGAAGGCTGCAGGGTGTATTCTTATCTGTAGGATGGTTAAAATGTCAAATTATGTTTGCAAGAGAATTCCCCTTTAAATATGTAGCCATTGAGAATGTATGTAGCTACAATGAATGTGGAGCTAGGGTCCTATCAGGTTATCTCAATGTTGTCCCACTCCTGCTATGCTCTGTGTCTTAAGTAAAGATAGATAAGTTAAATACCACTGTGCACATAATAAACTGTACATTGTATTCCATCAATGACAAAATACAAAATTATGTACTATTTTCATTTAAAGACTTAATTGTTATGGTTGTACCCCCCATTACATAGATAGGTAGAAGGGGTTCCATGTTTTTGAGAGGCCTGAACAAGGGACCATCAGTGTTCAAAGGCGGGACACCAAGTTAATAAACAGCAATTGAATTACAAAGCACCAGGCAACTTATTTCAGCTGTAAAAACCTTGAATCATTGACCAAAACCCCAATTTCCTGGAAAGGCAGGATATAATCAATAAAGGTTAACCTGCTACTCGCAGGAAATACGTTTAGGATTCATCGTATTTCAGATGACTCAGACAGGCAGCCTGGCTCTCCCTCTCCTCAAGATATAAAGCCGCTCACCTGAGCTAAATTATTCACTGGAAGCATTCCCTTGAAGCTAATGTAATCGTACAAGTAGTATTCCACTCCCCAGACCCACAAACAATTATGCAACTCCAAATCTTCCTAACATTATTAGTCGAAATTGCATTAAGAGAGAATAGTGCACATGTCAAGTTTCCTGGAGGTGACTCGAACTCCATAAAAATAAAAAATGGGAATCGAGCCCCTGGTGGCAACAATTAGAGATTAAGTCAATATACAGGGAATTCCAATTGGGGGGTCCAATTATAAAATATCCTTATTTGCGGATGATATAATATTAACGCTAGCTAATCCATTGACATCCCTCCCTAATCTGCAATCTAAACTAGACCAATTTGGCAGTCTCGGTATAAAATCAACAACGACAAATCGAAAGCTCTAAATTGATCACTTCCAGCCCCAGAAATTAAGCTTCTGCAAGCGCATTTTAATTATAAATGGAGCTCCATTCATATTAAATATTTGGGAATTGAGATAACAAGCTCATATAATTCCCTTTACCAGAGTAACTTTCTTTGAGAAAATTAAAAAAGTCCTGCTGACCTGGAACAAATTCCAGATATCATGGCTGGGAAGAATTGCCTCTGTAAAAATGAACATCCTACCAAGCAAGTGCTACTCTCTGGTCTAGATAAAGAATCACACTCAGGGTGCAATACTTATACCTTATTTCTAGTAGCAGTTATGAGTCTGCACATGGTCCACACCCACCATAACGTATTATCTTTGAATTACTTCTGTAATTTTTCTCTTCTTCCATCCCAGGCCTAATATTCTTCCTTTCTTCCAAAAAAGACCAGAGGAGCGCAGCTTGCAGCCATGTAAAATAAAAAAACATCACATAGTATAGCAATGTCGTGAAATATTGTGTTAGTAATGAGGCAGGCTCACAAATGGCTACTCAATTATTTTGATCTTTTAAATGTCCAACATGACAACTATTCGTTGATGTTATGCCATTTTTAAAACTAGACAAGCTTCATCATCAGATGTGTTGAAAAAGGTAACATTACAAACAGAACAGACAGGTTTTTCTAATATTATTAGGTGCTAAAGTGTGCATTCAGCCAAACATATCAATTGATGCCGTTTTGAATCAGCTAAGGCAATATTGGGCTATCTTTATCAAAATAATGTGACTAAGAGTATGGCTCCCCAATTTCAATGCTGAAGCAATTTAAACAAATATTATCGTGAAAGTTGGTGAATGAATCATGTTTAATGTCTTTGCATGTGTTTTGACATACATTGGGGCCATATAGTAGCCTCGATTAGCCAGTTATCGAGGCCTTTTTGGCCAAAATGCCTACTGCTATTCAGTAAGCCTCGATAAGTGGGCGATAAAGGCATGAATTGGCAATTTTGGCTCTCGTCCAAAAAACATCGCCAGGCTAGTGGCAATACGTCACTTCTCGGCAGGTTCTGAAATTCGTGCAATTCTAGAAGCCTAGATTAGGATATCGAGGCTAATGGCGGCTCCAGAATGGAGATTTTCACCCAAAATCCTCACGCCAGGAAAAGTTGGCGTGAGGCTGGGGAGAACTTGCTGAGAGGCGGCGAGAGAGAACTTAGAAAAAAAATGCATTTTTCCTGTTTCGGATTGATGCCGGGAACTTCTGGAGCTGATACACATTAATATCAGCACCGGAGGCCCCCGGCATGAATCCCATGCAATAAAAATGCATTTATAGGCAACTTCATTACCTTAGCGGATACCCGCTAAGGCAATGAAGGGGTTAACTACCGGTTCCATCTTTATTGTGGGTAGCGGGGGTGGGTGAAGGTGGTATTTGGACCTTGGTGGGTGTTTAGGCCTTGCGGGCGGAGGGGCGGGTTTGTGTGTGGAGTTAACCTTTGTCATTACCATAGCGGTTAATACCGCTAAGGTAATGAAGGGGTTAACCCCCCCCCCCCGCTACCCACCAGGTAGGTATAAAAACCCATGAAGGGCCAAATGCCACCTTCATCCACCCCGCTACCCACAATAAACATTCAAAAGCACAACAACACTAATACCCACCTCTACCCCCAATAAACAACCCCCCCAACACATACAGTACATAATGGGCAAAATTACTATTATCCAGATATGGATAATAGTTCATTTTCCCATTCTAAATCAAACATTAGCCAGCCAGCATAAATAAAGTAAATAAAACTTCTACTTACCCCTGCAATGAAGAAGGACGTCCTCATCACCATACTCCAGGTCCATGTCCTCCATCGGCAGCACGAATACAAGAAAAAATACAATCTAATGGCCCCTAACTCCTTCAGAACTCCTGCAGAACTGCATTGATTTCAGGTCGGGGACCCCATGCTCCCCAATATACAGGCCCCGTTATGGGGTACCGGTATCTCCTATGCATTTAAATCCTCACGTGACGCAACACATTTAAATGCATAGGTGATACCGGCACCCCATAACAGGGCCTGTATCTCGGGAAGCAGGGGGTCCCCTGACCTGAAATTAACACGGTTCTGCTCCGGAGACCCGGAGTAGTAATACAATTTTTATTAAAATGTTGTGATCACTAGCGAGATATGCGCCGGTCAGATCGCTGCAGATCGCCGGGTGAGCCCTTTTGAGGGCTACTCGCCAGTTTTGGTCATTTTGCTATCACAGGTATTCGGAGCTTTCTGAATACCGTTATAACTACACTGACAAAACTAGCGCTGTAACCGGACCAGCGATTATTTTTTTTACGAAGGCTACTAGCAAAGGCCCCAATCTTATTTTTATAAAATAAAAAAATGCCAGACCATGCCGTTATATATATTGGTCACAGGTTTTTAAAAACATAAAAACAAATCTGCTTTCCTTTCTGTTTTCCAGGATTATACACAGACCGTTAAAAATGGCTAATGTTGAAATTGCAAATTTTTGGAAAATGTGGAAGAAGAGATTAAAATGTACTGCTTCCATGTTTGTTACAATCCCTTTGTAACAGACTCAACAATTTTGTATAACAGAATTGCCCGATGGAAAGATGGTATTCACAAGGCTGCTATTGTGTTTACCCTAATTATCTAACCTTCAATAATCCACCCACACATTTGAGTTGTGGACAAAGGTATTGCTCAAATCAACCTTTTCACAACATTGGCACTTTTGTGTTTGCTTCCTTGGCAAACAAACCTTAATTGGCACAATATTGTTCTATGTGAAACATTTACTATGGTGAGGACCTTGCATACTAGAATGACAACTAACACGCTGTGATTCCTGTGTACGTTATCATTTAGAAACATTCATTTCAACTGTGATATTGCAAATCTACTGTATGTCTGCCACCTGTATTGTTCGACATGTCTTATTAATATAAATATTAAAATACAAATGCTTTGCATAATTCTATTAATCTACAGAGTCTGCTGTATACCAGTCCTTGCCCTAATATTTATACCATCTGCTTCAAGGACAATTTATCATTTAAAGTATGCATGTGACTCACAAAAAATGAACATGCTATAAGGAGTGTGCATAGAGCAAATACAGTATGATTACCGTATTATTGGGGTAAAGGAACCAATATTGCAATCACCCCCAATGTGATTGAAAACAAAAATATTTTTGACTTTCAAAAATTATCTAAAATATAATTTTTAAAATATATAAAATGGACAATTATCAAGTTGTAATCAATTTAAAAAAATCACCATTACAAATGTATGTAGACTTACTGTTTTCAGGGCTATGGAAAACAAGTATAAATAACTGGTATTTATTTGCATGTTACTTAATAATAGAGAAGAAATAAATGCATGAATTACGCAGTGCTCTCACCTGTGTCTGTACATGTTCTATGGAACGCATATACGGGTCTTTGAACTTCCACACATGCATGTTCTATCGAGTCTGTATAGAATGCATGTACGGTTCATTTGGGAATGACCGTTCTAGGTATACTTAATTTACCTTAATATCCATGGGTAGAGACTGAAAATTGGGTGATAGCAAGCCATAATTGTGTTTCAACCCATTGTAGAAGTTGTATGAGTTGATCAAAGGGGTTGATAGATCTCAGAGAGGGTACTCTTATCTGTACTGTCTTGAATGGCACAAAATATCAAAAAGACGTAACTATACGTCCGGCGCGTGAACAACAGTTAATTCTATTTGTGTCATGTTAAAAACAGTAAGACAAACTGTAGCCTAATGCACATTGTTTTGAGTAAAGTGTAAACCTGCTACTTTAGATTAAAATATGTAAAGTACAAGGTCATATTAAACCATGAAAAGCTTTAAAGTTTAAAGTGAGACATGTCTACATTGTACAATATCTTGTATTGAAACACTTGTGAAGTTCTTGGCATGCATGGGCAAAGATAAAGTACCGTATTCAATGCGTCATCTGCCTTATGCGATAAATGAATTCTACCTGACAGATTTTTATTTTTACTCTTTCATACAAATGTAGGCCTGTTTTTGGTGTAGTGTGAACCAGTTTAAATCAATGGCATTTATTGGCCATTTGCGACACCGCGACCACTACTGAGAATCAGAATCAAACTGAACCGTACTTCTTCAGCCCTTTATAAATTCTCCTCATATCCCTAATACAAGTCCCACAATCTAGGGACCATTAAACACTTTAATTCATCTTATTCAAAAGAAAAAAAAAGTTGTAATTCAATATCAATTATAATAAATAAAACTTGAATTTTTTTAACGGCCCTCTTCTTGGCTGGTGGAAGTCCTGGAGTGGGCGTGTCGTTGCGTGGGCATAGGGAAAGATATGCGATGCGCCATCTGCCGGAAGCATACTCAATTTCAATTACATAAATAAACCCCACAAATAATTGTGATGGCTGACCGTAGCCGAGCCGCTGTGAACAAAGTTTTGCGCGATAATCTTGCACGTTGTTACGGTACCGAAAACAGTAAGTCTGTCTACATCTGTAATTTACTTTGGTCCAAACTGTAACTGCATTTTAAAGTCAATGGTAGAAAAAAGGAGAAAGCAGCGCACTGCCTGGCAGTCAGGTGGTGTAAAAAAAAACGGCATTGCATAAAAGAAAATCACACACATTTTATTGTAGGTGTTTGAAAAATGATTCAGATTTGACATCTTGTAAAAAGACTCGCATTAAACAAAATAAATGAAAATACTGTCAAGCAATCAGCAGAATCCAGCAGTAAACAGATTAATAAACACATTATTAAAATACCCATTTAATGCTATTAACATCTTAGTGGAGGTATTTTGTTGTATACATTTCTTAGTTAAAACATAATCATAACATTGCTTGTCTATAACCTTGTTCCTGAGTTGTAAATGTGATTATAATGAAGAAATTCTGATATGTCTCCAAAAGATCCTTCATAGCAAACTCTCTTAACCCGTGGGAGGTTTGAATGGGCTACATGATGAGAATGTGTCTCCTGTTCACAGTTCTGTTCCAGGGCAGGAATGAGGGAAGACTCCACGCAGCTCGAAAGCTCTGCTAAAGTCAGAGGCCTCTGTCTGCAGGCCCTTAACCAGTTTCAAGTATCTCATACATCCATGGAATGAAGTCGGACTAGTCAAGCACTTTTGCTTTACATCAGCTATAGAAGATGGAAAAAAGAAAACATATTGAATTTCTTTCTATACTGAATAAAGCTCTTGACATGAATATAACAACAGGTAATGTAGGCTTTTGAATGTCAATTAAGGTGTTTTTTTACCCTTGTTTTTATTTAACTACTTTTGAAGCAGGGGGTCTCCCAGAGTTGAAATGCATTGATTTCAGCTCCGGGGTCCCACTGCTTCCTGAGACACTTACATCTGACTGGACACAGAAAATTATGAAACAAAAATTGTGAGGCGCTTCCAATAAAGGTGTGATAAATATATAAATATATAGTGATAAATTAAATAAATATATAAATATAAACAGTGTTCAAAAATAGTGATAATACTAGTAAAGTTCGCTGCTCAAACCTCTTAGGAGAAGATCCAGTTCCTCCTCTCTTGACTGTTTGGAAGAAGCTTGTGGGGAGCGCAGAATTTCACCATATAAAAGGGATGAAATAAATAATAGTGTAATATGTCCAAACACCTATAACAATGTATATGGGGATCGAGATTAAGAACTCACATTCTCCCAGTTAAAATACAGCATTGGAAGACAATCTGAAGACTCTGTAGTTTGCAGGGGGGTCCTGCTTAGGATACTCTCCCTGGTGTCAGTGGAACCAACCCTCGATGGAAACAGAGACAACTCTAGTGCAACATTGTATGTTCACTACTGATGTATTCAATAAAAACAGTGGTAATCCACACTTACATTAGCACCATGTGCATAGACACATAACAATCAAAGCGCAGCAGCAGTATACACCATCTACCCCACTCCCGGGATCGCGTCACTTCCGGTCCGGCCCGTCGCGTCACTTCCGGTTTCGCGATCGATCTTGAAATGGGTCCACACGGGTTCTGGGGCATGGGGGGCACACTCTGAGTAGCTGCTAGTTCACTCTACGCATTTCGCTGGCGTGCCAGCTTCGTCAGGAGTCCGATCTGTGGCATAATGCTTCTGTGTACCTGGTGTTTGTGCAGCCGGGAGCAGGGCACGCCAGCAAAACGCGTAGAGTGAACTAGCAGCTACTCAGAGTGTGCCCCCATGCTCCAGAGCCCGTGTGGACCCATTTCAAGATCGATCGCGAAACCGGAAGTGACGCGACGGGCCGGACCGGAAGTGACGCGATCCCGGGAGTGGGGTAGATGGTGTATACTGCTGCTGCGCTTTGATTGTTATGTGTCTATGCACATGGTGCTAATGTAAGTGTGGATTACCACTGTTTTTATTGAATACATCAGTAGTGAACATACAATGTTGCACTAGAGTTGTTTCTGTTTCCATCGAGGGTTGGTTCCACTGACACCAGGGAGAGTATCCTACTGCACCGACACACTTTATTCGAGCAAATACCCGGTATGTACCTGGCAGATACCTGGAATGCGCCGCTCCTCACCTCTGACAAGCCCCGTTGCATTTGCCTTCCCAGCCTGGGTTCATGCCTGGCTGATGGGCGGCTGATCTGTTAAATGAGGATGATTAGGATTTAATAGGCTGCAATGCTTAGCGTGTCTACCAGATGGCATAAATTCATGAATTGTAATGCAGTGTATATATATATACTGTGCAGTATTGCAGCCAGCGGGAATAAAATGCTTCAATCCCTGCCTGAAAAATAACTCAATGTACTCGGGCAGAAAACAGTCACAAACCTCAATACACCCGGGTATACCCGAATTCGTGGGACTAGCCAAGCTCGAATAAAGTGTGTCGCCAGTGTAAGCAAGACCCCCCTGCAAACTACAGAGTCTTCAGATTGTCTTCCAATGCTGTATTTTAACTGGGAGAATGTGAGTTCTTAATTTCGATCCCCATATACATTGTTATAGGTGTTTGGACATATTACACTATTATTTATTTCATCCCTTTAGCTGGACACAGAAAATGTCTGTTTAAAGGGCCGTGTGCTGTGGGCCAATAGGAAGCTACAATGTCATCCGTTGCGGCTTCCTATTGCCCCACGTGAAAATTGCATCTTTGAAATTATCCCGACACATCACTAGCATCAATGTATGAATTTACCTTGCCTTGCTTACAGTATATTACTGTGTGATTTGGGGAACTGGTTAGATAGAACAATGGTGAGGAAAGAATAAATCGCTGAACATATAGATAGTGTGATACATACGGTTCAGTGTTTAGGTCATTTTATCATTCTCCCTTTTATTTGCATCAAAAAATAGTCAACATACAGATGTAGGAAGATCTACTGCCTTTGTTGGGGCAGACCGACAGCCTGAAATCTGCTGCAGTCTGCGGCACCGTAGGCAGTACATTTTGCAGCCCGGGATGATTAAAGAAGTGTTAATTGTCCTGGGCCATACATTCTGCAATAGCTGCACAGGAGTCCCAGAGAGAGAAGCTGTGTCTCTCTATCTCCTCGAGCAGCTCTTACAGCGATCCAATGTTTTATTATTTTTAGTTTTCTATACTGTATTGAAGCAGGGGGGCTCCGGAGGTGAACCACATTAATTTCAGTTCCAGGGACCCCCTGCTTCCGAAGTTATACAGCTCCTGGGCAGCTTGCTGCTTTCTTGGCCGCGATCAACCCCAGCCCTGCTGCACTCTGGTGTCCCAACTTGCACACCCATGAAGACAGTAAGTCTTGACACATCCGTATAGATATGGTGTTGTCTAGAGATGAGCGAATCCGGACAAATCCGTTTTCCCTGATTTTCTTATATTCCCCCCTCTCCTCAAAATCCGTTTCGCATTGTTAAATCTGCAAATGGATTTGGTTCGGTTTTAATTTGTGCGGATTCATAAAAATCCACCATGGGATACAATTTGTTGATGGATTTGTAGAATCTAATCCGCGGATCCGTCAATGGATTGCAGAATCCATCGACGTGCATTCCACAAATCCGTCGACGTGTTGCGGAATCCGCAGAGTGTACTGGCAATAATAATAAAAATCCACAAAACACGAATCACCCTTTTTGAGATTGATCTGCAGAAATCTGCGGACACAAAAAAACGGCCAATTCGCTGTGGATACAAATCCGCCCCAACAAATTACCCATCTCTAGTGGTGTCTCCATGAAATGTAAGAAACATTTAAGAGAACCTATATATTTATAACTGTATAACTAAAAAGACAATCACAATAAATCAGCTGGAGATAATGTAATTAATATTCAACAACATTATAAATGTAAAGGTACACTACACAATACTTTCACAGCCTAATACTACAATGAATATCATTTTAGACACATATGTTTATAACAATGTCCTTGTCTTATTTTGTTGAAATAAGTCTTTCTTTGGGAACCTTGAATTCTGTCATTTCAGTATGTATTACCAGTGCAGTTTTATTATTATTTTTTGTAAGAAATTATCTAAAGTTGAGTATATATAAATATTTTGAAATGTAAAAAGCCTCTTACATTAAAATTTACAGTAAATAACCATTACCTGGATAGCCTCCAACATAAACGGGATTATTAGTGTCCGCAGAGGTAGATTGGACATGAGGACTCTCTGCCTGCACTGTGTTTCCATCAACAGTAAGAACAATTCGATGTTTTATCTTATTGGCCTGGAGCTTGTGCCACTTCCCATCGCACAAGGAGTTGGTGTCTTGTGGTTGGTAGGCAGCGGTTATTCTTCCAGCACCATTGTTTACATGGAACAAAACCTGTCAGAACATGAAAAGCAATCATGTCTTTACAATTTACTACTTTATTTGCAGCTGGATACAGAAATAACAGTATATCTCGTAAACATTACGGACATCACAATAATCTCTTATTAATCTATTAATCTGTAAAATACTTTTGTTATGATCACAGTAAAGGGTATTTTAGAAGGTCTTAAAATGTCATCAATGTTTTCAATAACAACAAGAGATTAACAAAGCAAAAAAAAAAAATATATATATATATATGCCTCGTTTAAGATCTAACTTTGTATCATTTATTGTATTTGTAACAAAGTGGAAGTATTTAATCAGTGATTCATTGCTTTGCAAATTCAGATAAATTCATTTGCTGTCCATTTTGAACAGTATTGACACAAAAAAAGTTACTACAAAACTTGGGAGCATTGTGGATAAACAAAGCATCGATAGTAGTTTAAAAGCTAATGGAATAAGTGAACATAATAAAGTTTAATACTGCAAGTTAAATACAACATATAAAATATTAGATATGCCCAGCACTAATGGAAAAAATAAGAGTCCAATAATAAAAGTAAAAAAATCAATTTCCCTTTGATAATGAGTTGGGCTTTTTATACATAATCAAGCTCTAATGTTATCACAGAACTATTTCAAAGTTATACTTATCTACAGGGTAGATAGAAGTCCAGTGTATGTAATGTGCAAAAAGAGGGGGAAAATATAACATGGGCACCATATCTTTTCCAATTATGGTACATATGGAGTATTTTCATAGTACAAATTGTACATGTCAATGGTGCTACTGGCTGTTTTATCCTAACACTGTCATAAACATTACTAAGGAATACGGTGAAACATCTGTTACAAGGTGTGACACAATGCTTAATTACAATGCAATGTATGATATTATAATACCATTCTGTCCAAAAGTGAAGTTTCAATACATTTCAAAACATATCAGCAGGCCATTCAAGTTTCAGTTATATGACATGAGTCATAAGCATTTTGAGGATAGATTAAGCATCATTTATTTATGGTCCAGAAATGAAAAATCTTCCTCATGGGAGTCTCTTAATACGGAAAGATTTGAAGTCTAGCAGAACATTATTTAGAAATTCATTTTAATATATAAATGGCATAAATATTAGACATTGGCAAAGGGCTTAGCATTCTAGCTCTAGAATGTAGTGTTTTGGTTTAGAGTGAATTCAGTTGATATGGAAGTGCGAGTTCTGTCGCAAAACGCACAACTGGAGGAAAGACCTAATTGTGGATTACCTTGTTTTGGGGATAGTTTTTTTCATTGATTGGCCAAAAGAAGTATTTACAGTATATAATACCAGCATGCAAGTTCTTCATAGAGTATTTACAGTATATACAGTAATACTGGCGTGCAAGTTCTTCATAGATTCTTTATAGATTACATGTGAGATTTCAGGACCTAACTAGTCTCTAATTATGGGGCAGATTCCTCCACAAATGGTACGAGTTAGCACACCGGATCCGCCGTTAACGCCCATTGACATGAATGGAAGTTCATGCTGTATTGGCAGAGCTAACCAATAACAATCCTCGATGAATCTGCCCCTATAAGAGAATCGGTCTGTGAAAACGTATATATAAGTTGTGACAAATTGTCATGTTGGTATCACTGCCTTCAAGGAATCAACTTTAATTAATCACCTAAAGCTTTTCTTTTTTTAGCATGCCAACTACATAAGGGTTTTCGAAGCGCAGAGGTTTTTCTAGGGCCACAGCTGCTACTAGAGACCTCCTTAAAAGTAATTCTGTTTAATTAATGCCCAACGCCTGCAGAAGACTGCAGAAGACTGCTCACATGGCAACCCATGCTGTTTATTCTCACTTTCTCTAACGCATCAGGCAGCACAGAACTATTTTCCATGCAGACTACAAAGGGTCCTAGCAGAAAAACTGGTACTTTGAGGTCTACTACTGTAATTAAGTGAGAAGGGCTTAGCAGTCAAATACATTAAGGTTTTGGAGTATTGTTTTAGGAATCAAATTCACAGTTTAAAAAAAAGAAAAATCTTGACAATATTAAAAATAAACATGCAGGGGGAATTGCCCCTTTGAATGTAACTGTGTTCTTATTTGTTACAACCACAATGGTGTGTGTTATAGTACTGTATATCTAAGATTATGGGTTTATCAAAAGTGAATTTAGAGCCTCAGTCTCATTTAGGGGTTAATTGTATATTATCCAAATATTAGCTGTGTGTAATATATATTTATTAATTTTTATCACACCCAGTACTACACAGTCAGATCTTTCAGCAGTTTTCAATTCAGAAATGATGAGATATGCCATAATGTCCGGCACATTTTCTAGAACATTTCTGGATCGCTGCAAACTGACAAAAGAATGCTATGGAAATTCCAAAGAACAGTCATGTTAGATGAATTCCTCTGAAGTGTTTTTTCACATCAGTATTCCGGCAAACTAGAAAATGAATGGCGGATCTCACAATTACATTTGTGATTTCCATTAAAGCAGCAGTCCAAGCTGCGTTTGTTTAAACTTTTTTTCCCCTTTAATATGTGCATCAATACAATCCACACAATTATAAGTAATCAGCTAAGTTGCTGATCAATTCGTTGTCCTGTGATCGATCGACGAAGATTCGACTCGGGGGTTCACTAAATGGCTGTCAGTGCAGCAAAAGAGGACCAAAGATGCAAAGTTCTGTGGGGACGATTATGTGACCAGGCAGTCACTCTATACAATTGGAGCACAGCTAAAGAGAGGGCAGGGCTCAAAAAGGGGTGTGCCAGAGCCTGTTTCAGAAGAGGAAGGGGATTTGTAAATGGTTGCTATAGAAACAAATAAGGCTTGTTACATTATAATACATTAAAATGTTATTCAGAGTTTTTTAAATGCTACAAATATTTTTTTCATAGTACAGAACTGAATTATTATTTTTTTTAAAACACATGTAGGATATTGCTTGGCCTGCAGCTTTACAAAAAGAAGTCTAGGTCATTTTGAAACAAGAAATAAGATTGCACTGTAGAGCTCATGAATTCACACGGATTTAAAAGAGCAAATTAACATGAAGGAGAAAAGGAACTGTCTTGTCTTTGGCAGATATTCCAGATATGTATACCTCCCATGACTCAGTCAAGTCTGCCTTCCTACACACATTTCATCTTCTCTTTCCTTCACGTTTCCTCATACCTTCAAGAACTTCATAAAAAATGTTCACTACAAAGTCCATACTTTGCATATCATACAATATTTGTTTCCTATAATACAGCGCTGACAGTGTACGCAGTGCTGTGCATAACATTTCGCGGGAGCAGGTCCCCATCCCGTTAGAGCTTACAGTCTAATTTGGTGCCTGGTGCATGATGAGATAAAGTGGCTTGTCCATAATCACAAGGAGCTGCTGACATTAGGTAGGTGTCATTGTAGTGTCCTTGTTTTCAGTCACTGCCTTCAGTCACTGAGCCACTCCATCAGCTCGACATTCACCATTCTCCGACAAAAGCCCATATACACATTAAGGGGTCTATCATCTCTGAAGTCCTACAATTTGTACCTGTAGTTTTATTTTTTGACTGTGAAGCTTCGAATGGCTAACAAAGAACAAACAATAAAAACATACCTTGCCATTTACAATCTCCAGGCCAATTGCATCGACTTTCGCACTACTAATTCCAAGAAGGACACCGTTCACAGACGTAGTGCGGAATTCAAGAGTTATGTTAACATCTGACTGGACTTTGTAACCCTCTTTAACTAAAAAAAAAATGACAATATTTATTTTAATAAAGCAGTTGACGTTAAACTACAATATTTATTACTATTTGTAATTCATGTTTAAATTAAATATAACCTGCTCAATCTCGTCCTCTACTAACCTCTCCACTCTTGTATTATTCATACTCATAAATAGAGATGTGTAAAACTTTCACACACGTTTGCAAAAATTGAGCAAGAGCATGGACATTTGCAAAAATTTGCAACGCTGTAAAACTTGGAATTCTGATAAGAAAAAAGACTTCTTCCACTAATTTATTTGATTTTTTTTACTGCAGTTACCTTAAATAGGACGCAAATAAGAAATACACTATTAGCATATTAGTGTACAAGTTGGAACTTGATAGTTTGAATCGACAGCAAACATGTGAAGTTCGACTGAATGAGTCAAGTGATTGTGCGGACTTCAAACAGTAACAGTAGTTAAGGAAACTTTTGTGAATATCACATTTATTTTTAAATCATGAAATGTTTGCGCATCTCTTGTGAACTTCAGAGTAAATGATCGTAATTATACTCTAATCTAAGTAGTAAAAATAGTCACTGGCAGTATGTATATACTGTAGATAAGATGTCGAATTTATTTGGACGGATGATGTAAACAAAAAAACCCCTGAAAAACACACTAATAGCTGGTAAATATCAACCAAAAAACTAGCAAGCCCTACGAATGATATATGGTTTGCTCTGAGATATAAATAGCTAAGACAATGGAAAGAAAATGAGCCAGATGTAACCTAGAAAACTGATTTTCAGCATGTCTGCGTTTTTGTCATATTTACCTAAGGCAGCAAATCCACTTCCATCAAAGTAAGTTCCCTTTTGAGCGACTGCATAACATTTATTAACCGCATGTATGGAGACTGCACTCTCCTTATCTAGTTGTTTGTTGTTTATTACGACATTGCCGATGCATGCTGGAATACTGTGTGTGACCTAAACACAAGGGGGGGGGGGGACATACAGTAAATGACTACTAGCTCCACCTCTTAGTTTAGGGAATCAGAGCACGTGGTATCACAGAATACCCAAAGTCCAATAAAACCCCTTACTTACATTTCCAATGTTCTTCGCGGTGTAATCTAATGGCAGCCCACCAAGATACAGTTTCCCTTCCACGTCCAGCGTGTTACTATCTCCTGGAGTACTGACGGGAGCAGATTCTTCACCATCAATGGTGATGGTACCTTTTCTTTTAATGTATTCAGTTGTTATCTGTGGCAGAAAGAAACAGTCTTAAATACAAAGCTAGTAATATCAAGTTATATTTAGATGAAAACATGGTCAATGTGCTTTCATTTCTCAGCTGTTCAGACTTATAAACTAATATCTCATGCTGTATTTGTGCCAAGTAAAAGCTTGTAAGGCCATGTTGCTGAGTTTGCCCTCTGTTAAACAATGTATTACCTTCAGTAGTATATTGATATCCTAATTTTATGTAATAATATAATATACTATTAAATGAACTACCAACAAAGAGCATCTTTGTTTGCTTTTTATTTTCAATGCGGTCATGATTGTTAAGATAATAATTGGTTGAAACGCAATATTCCGATGATATGTACAAACTACCAACATCGCCACTTAGCTGAATAAAAACCACAAATGTAACATTTGAATGATTCTTCAGTATCTGAAAGGGACAGAGCTCATCAAACCCATCTAAATTACTTATTTTCTTCCTATCAGAAAATATAAACATCTCTTACTTACCGTGTGCCATTTCCCATCACTGATAACAGCGGGATGGGTGGTCACTGTCCGTCCTTTTCCCATATCAAACAAGAAATACAGTTTCCCATTATGAAACTGAAGGGCAGCATAGTCAATCTGGTTTTGGTGAGCCATGTAGTAAATGAGGCCGCTGGAGGCATATGTTCTCAGAGTCAGCTGGACAGACAGCCTAGGCAAGAATTCAACAATCAACATTCTACATTACTTTTTGGAATGACTAATAAATGCTTCCATTGTCAAGACAACAAATGTGTGATATGCCCATTTTCTTAAAGCATGAATATGGCCTTAACCCTGGTTGTCAGTGGAGAGATCGAACACAAATGGCTTAGTATTGACGGCTTCTGAAGCAGTAAATCAAGTTAGTGGAACTGGGAACTGGTGAGATTTCTCATAAGGATGCGATATAACAAATACATTTTTACAATGCTGCTAAGACATTTATATTATCAAGGTTGTAAGGCCATTCTCAGTTCTTTCAACATCACACAGTACATATTTGTTTAATTTGATACAGCTTATGATAATGACATTGTTATAGTAACCCTCCCAGAGCACTGTCTAAAATGAATAGTGCTCCATATAAATACAATATATAATGTTTATAATACACATACTTTCTTCTGACTGCAGACTGGTCAAAGGGCAACACAATATGGCTTCCTTTAGTGAGTCCAAACTGATGAGCTCCGGGTACATGATCTGGCAATATCTCCTGCGCACACTGTAATGCCTGCAATCAAAGAGTTTACGTTTAGTGTGTGTATATATAAAACAGAACCATACATAGGTAATAAAACTCAATTTACAGCATAAGATGATTATACACATACGTACACACACACACACACAAGTATATTCAAATTGCTTAAAAAAAGAAATACATATATATATAAAACATTTTATGACCCACAAAAATATTGCATAGAAATGACTGCACCATGATCTATGACTTACTTTGGTGACATATGTTTTCTGTGTAGGTGTGGTTACATGTATCCTCTTTTCTATGACAAACCTAGCAGGTGTTGGTGTCGGATGTATTTCACGCTCTTCTAGCTGCTCGGTGGATTTAGGCTTCTCTGACAGTAAGCAGCTCTCCATGTCAACACGCTCATACTTTAACACAGTGGTGAAATCCATCAGCCTTTTTTGAGAAGAAAGCGTTGTAAGCATATTTTATTATTACTTAGTTTACAAAAAAAGTGATCGGATTCATTAAAAATGAGTAATTCTACAAATGTTGGCATTCATATTGATTTTATAGTAAAAGAAAACAGTGCAAATGTAAATCCTATGGTGATGTATACCTGCAAATATATGTTATTCAGCAGTTGCTTTCTTTCTAGCACACTATCAAAAACATATACATATTCCTACTTCATAGCAAGACTAGCTGATTTACATGAATATCATCATTTTCAATGTACTAGTGTAGCTCTTTAATAAAGTCTGACATGTCTGAATACAAGGCCTTTTGACCCATATTTACTAAGTACAGCTCAATCCCGTTATAACTCGATCCGTTACAACGCGAATCCGCTTATAACACGATGCAAGCGTGGCTCCCAATTTCCGTATTTATGAATACTTTACAACACGATTATTGGTATCTTAAATACTTTATTGTACAATGCCTACAACTGTACATTATTTCTAACGCGATCCGCTTATAGCGCGATGTGATTCTTTGGACCCCAAGCACAGCGTTATAAGGGGGTTGAGCTGTACTATGCTATATGAAACCTTTTCACAGAAATGAGCTGTAAGGTGTCTTCTCGTGCTGGAAAGTGTTTTATGGATAAGCATGGCTTTGAGAAATTGAGCCTTTTGTGTCTTCATTTGCAGGTTTAGTTCCTTCTAGAACCAAAGTAACACCAAATCAATGACATGTTTAATGTTCTAAATATTAGTAATTGACAACTATCTGAAATTAATCTTGATAGAGTGAATACATAAGTACAACACTATCTTTTCTTACTATTGAAAATGATCCTATTGTATATTGCACTTACTCCATGTTTAAGATTAGGCTTCGAATACATCCATAAAATGATTGGCTTGTTTTGAGCATGGTTGCACCCAATTTAGAAGGGACTCCACCAACATAGAAACTCGAAGTATTCATAGTGGCTAATTCGACAGACATGCCGTTCAACCTCATTTCTGCAGGTTTTCCCTCGTCCACTTGCACGCTCACAATCCTAAAAACACAAATGACAAAATAATTATTTTACTTTGTGGACAGAGAACAACTCACTATTTGGGACTGCAATCAATTAGGTAATGATCTAGAGCAGTGATTTCCAACCTTTTTTGTTTGGAGGAACCCTTGAAGTATTTCGAAAAATCTCGGGGAACCCCTATCTGGCTGACACATATTAGGTTCGACAGGGGTCAGTCACAACATTTCACACCTCATGAGCCACTTCTATTTCCCACCCTCTACCCATGTATTTCTTTCCCATCCATCTCACTAACTCTCCCCCTCCCGCCTCGCATGTATTTATCCCTTCCCGTCTCACTCTTACTCCCTCTTTTCCTCACTCACTCCCTCCTGCTCCCCTCTCTTCTCTCAATCGCCCCTACCTTCCGTCAATTACCCCACTCTCTCTCAATCCACCCTACAAAATACATACCAAAAACCCCCACCCCGGGGTCTGTGGTCCATAGGAGAAACCCCTGAGGCTGCTTCAAGGAGCCCCAGGGTTCCACGGAACTCTGGTTGGGAATCACTGATCTAGAGAATACAGGGACATCACACACACTGGCCACGTATTAAAGGGGCAATCCTTCCTGGGACCACAGTGAACTAATTCCTGTGACATGTTTAAGAGGACTCACCTAGGTAATTAGTATCTTTTTACCCAAATCTGACACAGTATGAGCATTTTTTATGCAGACTTGGTAAGGGTTTGATTTCCTCTGGCTTCTTCCTTTTGTGTGATGTCCCTGTGTGTTCAGCAAGTGTTTGTACAGCCAGATTCCCCCTTCTCTACCTCCCATTAACTATACTGACTGTGATAAACACATGGTGGAGATAAGGGTAAATAAAACACTTGATTGACAAACATTTCCTCCTTCAGAGGCCCCTAAGAAATTCAATTGGATGACTTTATGGAATTGCCCCTTTGATATGCTTTGAAGCTATCTTCCATTTTCCAGATAAGATGTTCGTCCTATTCATTTGAAAGGAGTTGTTCTTTTCTCCAGCATGGAGAAGACATCTTCACAGCACACTGAATAGCGGCAACAAACACACACACAACAAAAACTTAATGAAGAGATAAACTCTTCAACAAATGTCCAACATGTCAAAAGGTGGTAAGCAAATAATAATGTAATGACCAAGTTGGAAGATACATCAATTCATTGCTCTGTATGTACTTTACAGGATATATTTGACATGCAATCATTTTGCAAGAGAAAATGCATCTACCTCTTATTCCGAATGAGAATAATAGAATGTTCATGTCCATCCCCATATGTCCCAGTAGGCGATTTGACAATGACCTTTCTTGTGCTAGCGCCATCCACAGGATTTATATGCACTTCGATATTGCCATCAACCAGCATTATAGCAAAGAATGGCTATTAAAAAAAGGCTTGTTTAGTCTTCTGCATGAAATATTAACATCAATATCACTAATCAATACAAACATTTCTTAGCAAAAAAAATGGAAGTCAACGTGTCACACCACCTACAAATCAAAATATGCTAAACAAATCTATCGAACCTGAACAGCATCACACATATCCTTTTAGAAGTTGAGCTTCAACTATAATAAAAGTCCCACTTGCTAAATCTTGTGCTTTTTTGTGCTCTAGTTTTGCTACAGTTTTGTACCCTATACACCACTACACATTATTCTTGTAATCTAATATTTAGGTGTAACTGCTAAAAGATTGAGTGTTTACTTATTTTCACAAGACACAAACAATTGAACATTTCATTTGATCAGAATCTATTTAAGAAATCCAGCAATATTGAGAAGCTGTTGAAAAAAGTTTAATATATATATATAAAAAAAAGAAACTGCATGTCTGCTAAGTGGGACTTTTCCTTTAGAGCGAAAAAAGAAAGCGACAGATACATATCTTATTTATGTTCTGATTCTATGTTCAAAACCATTTTGCCCCAAATGATTTTGTAAAACTCTGTTGCAAGATTGTAATTCTCTAAACTTGCATAACAGGTCAGAGATACCCTGAAATGAGAATATGCCTTAAACTCTGTGACCTTGCTATATAGAAAGATTGGTCTTTGGGCTTTGCCTCTGGCTATCTAAGTCTGAAAGACTCATTTCACAAAGAGCCTGAGGCTTTGTAAACCAGCGTCTCTCAAGATGCTGCATACACTGAAAAATCAGTTACTCATCGGGTGTTCTGAGACTGTACGCCCTGTAGATAGAGGAAGCCAAAATATTGCTCCTTTTGGGTAACTAATCTGTAGGAAAAGAAGCCAAAAACCATAATACAGACTTCATTCTTTGGGATGGAAGGGAAGGAATCAAAGAGAAATCAAGAACATTGCATACACTAAAGGTATTTCTAGAGTTAAACTGCAATAATTAACTCAAAATAAGAGGGTGGTGTTAATATACGCACAGCATAATCCTTTATTAACATTTTGTGCATTTGTTGGAGGTACTGGAAGTTCAATTGCTATTTTATGGTGGTAAAGGACAACACAAGGTTTATAATTTCTGTGTTAGAGAAAAGCAGCACTGCCCCTATGAATTAGCAAAGTGCAAATGTTTACTAAACAGTGCCAGTGCAAGGTTCAAGTTCAGTTGAATTTTTTGTTGTTTTTGTTTTTATTCAACTCTCAATGCCATTTTGAATGAGTTTTAAAGCATCATTTTATTTCTATAGCAGGTTTTAGCCCACCTCCCAAGCAGTGCAAGATCCTTGTAACACTTTCCTGTTTTTGATAAATTGTTGCAAATGTTCCCAGCATTTTGAGCTGTAAACTGTAACAATAGATAATGTTATCTTAGTAATACAAGGATACATTGTAGCTTCTGAGTAAGGCCGTGCTTATAGTGCCGGCGCCGCCCGAAAACAAATACATTGCCGCTGCGTGCGCTTATAATAAGCGCGACGGTGACAATGCGACAGAGCAACTTCGCCGTCGCGAAAACTGGTAGCCGGCAAAATTTGATTTTTCAAGGGCTGTTGCCTCATGTGACGGCCCTTGAACCAATCAAATGGCCGGAAACCTGTGATGACGACGCCCGGCGAAATATAACTTTCGCCTGTGGCGACGGGTGACGTCACCCACCGTGTCGCTGTCGCCATCGACGGCACTATAGGCGCAGCCTTACACTGACTGAAGCTGCCATTATGTTAGACAAATAATTAGGATTTTTACAGATTTATAACAGGAGCATCAAACGATTGCCAGTTTAGGTAACAATGTAGAATTACACATTGTCACATGCTTTATATATAAATATATATATATATATATATATTTTAAATGTTGGAAAGTAGTATTGCTGCTTTAAGTTCCACATTTCCGAGGCAGACAAAAGATTCAGACACTGCTGTTCTAAAGCCAAAGGACCATAATTCACTTTATGGCCCATTCAATCCATCAAGTGATGTTTGCTTCTCCCTGGAGCCATTGAGGGAGCATTTATGATTCTCTAACAAGTGCAAGGGGCAGAACCAGTGAAATTGGGACATGCAAAGAGGATGATAGCAAAGCTGCAAGAGCTATACGTACAGAGCATTTAAAACCAGTATTTGTTAGAGACTGTATAGCACTTTAATACTTAAAGAATAAAAAAGACATTACTCACAACGTGTGCTTGTCTGCGACTACGTTTTTCCATTCCCCTTCCAAGGCCAGCCAAGATAATCCCAGTGTCATTCATCGTGGAAAATGACACCATTAGCTCTGATTCCGGTGACAAGGATATCGGCAACATTTCCACATAGCCATCTCTAAAAACAGAAATACTACGAGCAGGCTGTTTCGGGGAAATAATGAAAGAGAAAAATAAATTCCGTATGATTTTAATACTGTTTGACAAACCATATTGATATCAAATTCCTTTCTTTCTCCCTCTCTCTCTCCCACACACAATGCTTTGAAATAAATGATCTGACTGTAACACAGATAGTATAGTATGGCCTTAGAACTTCATAGGGTTACTAAAGTCTCCTGACTACACAACAAGCGCAAAGGAACATGGAGCAGGTTTACACTAGATGCTTGTTTTCTTTTAATTATTCATTGTGTTATGTATATGGGTTTATAATA
>NC_134484.1:141143838-141166338 GCF_040206685.1 Ascaphus truei
TGTAACACTACTACTATATGTATTACTTTTATTATGAAATACAGACAGCAACCAGAGGAATGAGGAGGGTTCGAGGTGCTACCACGTGGTAAAATATGGAGGAAGGAGCACGTAGTGTGATGCTGTACCTTTTATTGCAAATAGCTGGTATGTTACAAGCTTTCATGCCTCTCAGGGTTCTTCATTAGGGTCTACCACAAGAATTGGGGCGGGTGACGTCTACCTGGGTTCCTGGGAAAGGTATCTTATGGCTGTGAAACCCACTACCAACTCCCAGTACCTCGTAAATAGACTGAGTTTCTGGTATTCTGTTTCAAATTTCGGCCCACTAACTGTGAGACAAACTTTTCTATTTCTTTGCAAACCCTCAAAAGTTTATTAGAACCTTTTGTTATTCAAATACCATGTGAGACCATACAATTCTGCCTAAAGGGTCAATTCTACATACTCCAAAATGGCTGTTCAGACGATTTTTGGCTGAAAATCCCTGATTATTTAAATGGAACTTTTAGGGAGAAACGTCCAGAACGGCAGCTTCAGAGAATATGGCTTTACCCCTAAGACTCTTTTTTGCGGTATTTTTTATTTCTTTTCATGCTACAGTATGTTCCTGGAAGCAAACTTCGAGTTTCGCTTAGTCGAATCTTTGCATAATTAAGCAAATGTCATCTTCTCGCATAATGAAATGTAAAAATGTAAATATATATATTGCAGGTCAAAACAAAAGACTTTAAAAAAAAAGTTCATTAGGAAAAGACAAAAAGAATGAAGCTAAATATCAAGATAATTAATGAGGGCTCTCTATCAGACTCCAACAGCCACGCTGAAACTACCAGGCGGGGATAGCAAATCAAATAATAATCGAGAATGGGACCAGGCAGGAGTGCCCCTTTTCGCCCCTGCTGTTTGCACTAACAATTGAGCCTTTAACAGCTACCAATAGAGGCTCATCCAACATATAAGGGGTTAAAGTTCAAGATGAGATCTACAAATTGTCACTGTTCGCAGATGATATTATCCTCACGATAACTAACCCATTGATATCTCTCATGAACTTACAGTCTACACTTAGCAAATTTGGTGAGCTATCTGGATATAAGGTAAACACAGGGAAGTCTGAAGCATTACATTTAACATTATCTGACAAGGAGGTTGAGATCCTCAAGCTAAATTTCAATTATAAATGGAAAAAGACTACTTTGAAATATATAGGGATATATCTCACAAGAGATCACTCACAATATAAATACAATTACCCGGAATTATTTTCAAAAATTAAGAAAGATCTTCAATCCTGGAATTCCCATCATATATCCTGGGTAGGACATATAACAGTGGTCAAAATGAATATTCTTCCCAGACTTTTATATTATTTGCAGACACTACCGATCTCTGTCCCGCATAAAAGAAAAAAAGAAATTCAAAATAAGATTATGCAATTTATCTGGAGAAATAAACAAACAAGGATAGCTAGGTCAATTATGATGGATACCAGAGAAGGGGAAAGTTTGGCAGTCTAGAATATTTAAAAATATTATATGGTGTCACATATGAAGCAGATGATTTATTGGCACTCTCCAAGTGGAATGAAAATTGTTGTCAGCGCTTACGCGTCTTGTGCTCCTTAGAGAATAGGTCACATGGTGGGTTTGTTATCCCTAGAGCCTTAGTAAGGGTTTGTAATCAATATTCGACACCAGAGCTTCCCCTCTTTAGGGAAAGTACCACCACAGCTGCAGAAGACCAGGATTATAGAAGCAAGACCGGAGACGGAGCGCCAGGACACCTTCACTTACCTGGATGTGATTCGAATGATGTCAATAGCGCCTTGCTGATCCATGACCTGCTGATGCTGCAGTGGTAACATGTGCCCTAAACATGCCCTGTTTTTAAATATTGGAATTGCTGTACATGCATCTATCACCACTTTTTTTAATATAATTTATATTTTAGCAGCAGACACTCGTTCTTTATTGTATAAGGTTATCTTTTATATTCACAATCACTGGTTTTGTGCTTAACCATATTTATTGTGAACACTTATTTTATTGGTATAAGCCTCTTCTAGACTTCGTTATCTATATTAACTCTATACCACACGATTTGTTGCGCAGTTATGTTTATTGTTGTTAATCCAAGTGGGATGTATAGCTGGATGGATCAGGATAGCTCATTTAAAAAAACAATTGGAGTGCCCTCTCTGCTGTGGTCGAGTGTCGGGTTCAAAGGGGGGAGACAGCCTGAACAAGCAGTGATCGGCTTACACTGAAAATCTGTCAGATGTCCAAAAAAATATATAAGCTGATGTCAGACTAGACTGACCCCTTTGTTTGGTAACACAGGATTCCTTCCTGGTTTGCAAGGACAGGGATACGATAGGTGGAGAGATAGAGGTATTTTGGAGGTGGGAGATTTACTGGTGAAGGACAAACTAATGCAGTTTGAGACACTGAGAAAAGAAATACAACCTACCACAATCTGAGATGTTTAAATAAATGCAGGTTCGACACTTTGTAAAACTAAGCCCACTAGGAGTAGAATTTCCCAGATCCACATTATTCGAAGAACTATGTAAAATTAGAAAATACCAAAAAGAGCTAATATAATCCCTATATCAAGGTCTAACTCCAATGAAAGACATTCCCACCCATCAATATATGGAACAGTGGGTTTTGGATTTTCAGACAGAAATTACAAGAGAAGTCTGGGAAGACATACTGTACAGTATGGGAAAATGTGGGTAAAACTTCCATATGTACAGTAACAAAGAAAATATATATAAAATGATGCTAAAATTGTATTACACCCCCAAGACATTAAAGCAGATGTCTCCATAGGCCTTGGATAGGGGATTTGGACAGACAGACAGAGATATAGCACATATCTGGTGGTACTGCCTGGTAATGCAGATCTACTGCGGGAACATTTTGAAATTGATAAAGGATGCTGTGGGTATTACGTTCCTGCCAGATCCAGTTATAATAATTCTAGCCAAACCTATGGAGAATGTGAATTCTTGCATGCTTAAATTAATATCGCATATACTAACGGCAGCCAGATGCACTGTGGCAGCGGCGTGGAAAAAAACACCCCCCCACCCCCCTCCAGAAGAGAAGTTATTAGGAGAATAAATGAAGTTCAGCTAATGGAGAAATGTACCTAATTTCTAAAGCACACTACGAGGAAGTTCTATAGGGTATGGGAACCTTTGGGATGTAAGAGATTAGCTGAGACAGCTAAGTGAATTGAGTGAAGAGAGATGGGAGGACAGAATTTATCTATAAGTGAGGAGAAATAAGAGGGAAAGGCCCCATGGGGAGTACTATACGATTAAGATTGGTATTTCTAAATGTGTCAATGTTGTATGATTTGTGATGTGATTGTTGCTATATAAAAACTGTGTATAAGATGGTTGTTCCCCCCCCCTTTTCTTTTTGTACCCAACCCCCCCTCCCTTTTTTCTTTTTGTACCCGTCCCCCCCTCCTCCCATTTTATTATTGAAAATCTTAATAAAAACACAAGTAACAAACTAAAAAAGAGATAATTAATGAGTAAAATCTTACAGTTTCATTAGAAGCGAGATAAATCAGGAGACCATTTGGAGAGAAGGTGCGGAAATGGATGACGATTTGCGTTGTAGTGGAACGGAGGGTCTTTTCCACAATGGAATACCCGCTGCCATCAAAATGGAAAGCTGTGTCTTCATCCTGTGGACTAGAAACAAGAAACACAAGGTCAGAAAGCAATTTTTTCCTCTTTATCTAATGTTTAATTAAACTACATTCGAGTTAGGATAATGGGTAGATGATTTGCATACATTCAATTGCTGCTAGAGGAGGAGAAACTAATTTTAAATATTGCTACAGTTACTGTGTAGTTTGTAAACATGGTAGGAGGAAATTTGAGTGAGGGCCCACTTTCTTTAATTACTATTTCTTTTCTGAGTAGGACTTTGCACGGGCAAAGTGTCTACCCTTTTCCTGGTTTTCTTACATGAAGATGCTGGTGAAGGACCCCCCTTATTGCAATAAAAGGCCACCGCATATCTCCTTGGCGCAGGTGCAAACCACAGTCGGGGAATGCCATGCTCCAACCCAATAGACAAGCAACACAGGAAGGAAACGGCACACTATCTCAATATTACAAATATTCCATGAAGCAACGTCACCTGAAAATTCATAAAGTTTATTACATTTTCAATTAAATATGTATAGCCTGCTTGTTAGAAACATTTCATCAACATACATTGTCCATTTCAGGGTCCCTATTGAAAACCCAAAATATTGTGTTAATTTCCAAAGAAACCAAGAAAGTGAAATGTTTTACGGATGATTGATGAAGAACATGCAGGTGCGCAGATAGGATTCCTTGTCTCTGCTTCGAATGGTGGAGGTTCAACCAATATATCCTTACTACTTCTGGTTTGAAGCCTCTGCTGCAGGGGTGTAAAAACTTTTGACCCTGTGCCCCCCCTCCTCCCCCAGGCCTTCTCAGCCCCAGTACTCGCGCCCCCCCCTACCTAGTATCTGGTGTCAAATGACGCTGTGGGGTCATGTGCCATGGTGATGCGTTGCCCTAAGCCGTAGGAGAGAAGGTAAGTGAGTTAAAGAGATCTCGCGCGCTCCCAAGCATTTAATTTTAATGCTTTGGGGAAGAGCGCAGGACCTCTGTAACTGCTGTGCTTCCCAAAAAAATTATCCGCCCCCCAGATTGCGCACCCCTGCTCTACTGGAATATCTTACTGCTAAAATCACTAACTAAGCTCAAACTGTTTGGGCAAAAAGAGCAAAACAGCTATGTTATGGTGAGGTTTCAGATTTATTTCCTTGCTTCACCATGGCTGAATTGAAACCACAATGGAAGAAATTAATAGAAACTTGGAAATAAGTGTGTTGTCTGCATTGACCTTTTAATTGAATATAGAGCTACAGGATCACTGATGTAACTTGGTTCTCGCGATTCTAACCACAAACCATATCATAACTAGATTATTATACCTTCTGTAATGTTAATGTAACTTTGATTTTGGAATCGTGTTTGAAAATATAAACCTTTTTTATTTATTTTTTCCTTTTTGATTTAACACTTGAATGAATGAGTTGCTGTCTGCTCCCAGACATCACATCAGCCTGCTACTCGAGCGGCCTGAGGCACATTGCACACGGCCAATATTGATTCAGAGAAATTGCAGGGTTGCTAGAACACCAGCGATGCCTTTTTGTTTAGGTATTTTCCCCTTACATTTTTTTTAATTTTACCACTTAAGGGTATATAAAAATGCTGATTAGCCTTGCAGCGATTCAACTCTGATAGATGCTGGTCCTATAAGGGGATTTTTTTTTGTCTGTGCCAAAAAAATAGTTTTCTGCTGTTCCTTAATACATATCATTTTGAAATGTCTAAGAGCACTCATTCTTTTACCATCTTTCTCACTCCAGGGGTTTTCAGCCGGTGTTGGCTTGGTGGCAAGTTCCATAGCTTTGTAAGCGAGGAAACCCTGCCAAAAAAGTGACACACTCAGTGTGCCAATGTGCATGCCACTACCCAGAGTCCGGTTCTGCCGTTTTATTGTCTTTGCTGTAAAAATAATATTTAAAATATGTATTTCAGAAAGGCACCGTTCACTTAGTTTTAATCTATTAGACATATGACTGTCGTTAAATCAAACTGGTCCCACATGGTGCCGCAAGTGTAACTTTAAATTGTTTGTTTTATTTTCCTGAGTTCAGTGTATCTGCACTTTAAAAAGAACGTTACATTGTAATTAAGTTACGTGCAGAAGCACCTACAATCAGAGAACGTCAAGAGAAAATAATGTGTGTGCTCCATCTACTTTATAATGCTGCTGTTTGGTTTAGTAGTGTATGCTGTTACTGTATATCCTCACAGCAACACATTTTGGAGAAACTATGGTCAAAATTGAAAGAAAATAAAGTATTACAGGGACAGGACTATCTAGAACACAATACAATGGAACACATTTCTTAAACTGTCATGCAACACCACCTTCTGGTTTGAAAAGATATACAGTAATCCACTATACTAACTGCTGTCTCTAAGGTCATGTCGGCCAGCTGTGCTACAAATAGAAACTGTTGTCGAGAATTGGTTCAATGCATCTGCACTACAGAGGAGCAGGCACGTTTATGTCAGCCCAGTGTTAAAATGAGCAGCACTTCAACCAGGGCAATCTCAATGATAAACAGTTACAGAATCAGCTCCAGTACTGCATTCTTTGCTTTAAAGGGGCAATTCAAGCAGCTGAAAAAAAATATATCTTTTGTTTTAATATATGCAGAATTTGATTACTTTATTGGAAAATAGTTACCTAAGCTGCCGATTGATTTGTTGTCCCGTGATCGATCAGCAAAATCCTGTTTCCCAGGGTTCACTAAATGGCTGCCTTTCAGTTTCAAATCAATCCTTCAATCAGTGTAACTCAGCAGCTACAATGTATCCTTATATTACTAAGGTAACATTATCTATTGTTACAGTTTACAGCTCAAACTGCTGGGAATAGAGCAGTGATAGAGGGAGTAGAGGAATGATCACAAACAGGAAAGTGTTGCAAAAATCTTGCACTACTGGGGAGGTTCAACCTGCTATAGAAATCAAACGATGCTCAGTACATTAAAACTCATTAAAATTTGTGTTGAGTTGAATTTTAAAATTAAAAAAAGGTAGTAAGTATTATCTAATACTACAGAACGGATTTATTTAAAAGAACACATACTGTATGTAGGACAGGCAGGTGCTTGGATTGCTCCTTTAAGATACGCTTACTTTTGTTGATGTGGCCATTAAAAAAGTATTGCATCCTTTCATTTATCTGCTGCCACAATCCTAGCTGCTTTTTACAACCACGTTTAAAATGCCCGTTGCTTCCTTGGGGCAGCAGAGTTGAGGCTTCCTGATTTATGATGACAATCTGAAGGACAAATTAAATAGAAGACTGGATATTTTTTAAGGGACTGAACCTTTCAATTCAACCGAGGCCACTGTTGAAAATACTCCTTCGATATAAGCAACTGTAGACATTACTATAGCTATAGAATGCGAAACAGTGTTACAAATGGCTCACCTCACCCAAAACAATTTAAGCAATAAGTCCTCAGGATGAGAACATGATAAAATATCAAAGTGAACGAAAAAAGTGTATATAATATGAATAGACTATCCCAAACAAGTGACACAACAATCATTTACATTCTCAGTGATGAAAGAGTGCGCACAGAAAAATAATAACAATAAAAAGTCGAATACTAGTTGCTGCTCAAACCCTTATAAGAATAGTTCCACCAATTCTTCACAAATGTCTTTCGTCGTCCAAGTCTGGGGAGCGCAGTGAAATGACCGGAAAGTAGAAGAGAATGGGCAGAATGTAGTGCGATATGTCTTTACAAGATGCTGGAAATGGGGACTGGTGATTGGCATTATACTCACATACTGTATTCCCCAATAATAAAGGCAACTCCCCAAACTGTGGCAAATAATCTGCACTGGTAGTCTGGTAGAAGAGGAATCCTTCCAAGTGAAAGGGGAGAAAGGAGACAGATAGCGCAGATGGTAGAAACTATTCTTTATATAATATTAACACTTTGTGCGTGTTCCATTTTAAGTGTTAATATTATATATTTTTAGTCTCCTCTCCCCACTTTCCCTTGGAAGGATTCCTCTTCTACCAGACTACCAGTGCAGATTATTTGCCACAGTTTGGGGAATTGTCTTTATTATTGGGGAATATGTGAGAATAACGTCAATCACCAGTCCCCATTTCCAGCATCTTGCAAAGACATATTGCACTATATTCTGCCCATTCTCTTCTACTTTCCGGTAATTTCACTGCGCTCCCCTGACTTGGACGACAAATGACTATAGCTATGTGTAACATGTGTCAGTTCTCTTATGCCATAATCATATATAACTGTTTTTTTTTTAATTAAGAAAACATATTTACTAATCTTTTAAGGTATTTTAAAGAAGTATTATGGATGTAAAGAAAACATCTTAAGCTTTTCTATGTACACAAATATATTTATTTTCAGCTTAAAGATATAAAACATGTCATAGCCCCACATACAATATGTCTTGGATTGGGAAGATTTATTGTATTAAAATTAACTTTCTACCCATATTTGTTTCAAACTCTTCCATTACCGGTGGTCTGGAAGGACATTCTATCAATGCAGTCGTTGATTTGAAAGTTTATATGGAGACATAAGCGTCCTAGAATTAAGGCGACTGTACTAAAAAGACCAACAGCAGATGGGGGCTAGCGGGACCTTGCTTGATGTCATATTACAAGGCAGCCCAATTATGCCAAATTGTACAGTGGCACACAGGTCGGAGTCTCAGGAGATGGGTGGAGCTGGAAAGCTAAGTCTGTGCCGCTCTGGAGCTACAAAATCTAATAGGGTACCCTAAAAAGATGCTTAGATCTATTAGAGAGCCGCAACCAGCGATGTCCAACTCACTTGCAGTCTGGAAGGCCACTAAATTTAGATATACATGTAGCCAGGTCACCCCTCTCACCTGGCGACCCCCATCCCCTCCGTGGCCAGGATCGATGGCGGGTGCTGCCGGAGGCAAGCGGCAGACCCGACGGCCATTCCGGAGGGTGGGGGCCGAGCAGGGAGCGCTCCGGTGCGCTGGGGATCTTCGGCGGCTCCCGTGCAGGGCGCCGCCATGTTTCGCAAGTTTGCGCATGCGCGGTAAACACCCGGCGGCCCGACAGAGTCGCGCATGCGCAGGGCTAGCTAGTCAGTTATGGCAGGCTTTAGGAAGTCGCGCGAGCGTGAGAATAGGCAGGAGAAGGTTGAGGCGGCCCCAAAATGTTTGCGCATGCGCAGGAGAGGCGCGCACGCGACCCCAATGTGTTTCTAGGCTCCATGGGACTACAACTCTCATAGGGCATAGCGAGACAGGCACCAGGTGCCTCATAGGAGCCAATAGGGCTGCAGGAAGGCTCTGGAGAGAAAAGGATAAATTTCGCTGGCTCACAGCACGCTAGTTAGTTGGACCTGGGGAGCTGTGAGGGAAGGAAGGGTGCGGGGAGCGAGTGCAGCTCCTGCACCCAGATAGGTACCCACACCCCAGGTAGGCCCCAAACTCCCCACCAGGTTAGTGGGTAATTGAATAGGGACGGCCCAAGATAGGGACGCGGCCCTTAGTGTCAGTGTGCTGTCTTGTCAGGGTCACGGCTGTCAGTGCCGTGAGGTCTGACAGGCAGGCACAGTGTTAGTGCAGTACGTTAGCTGCAGGTAGCGAGTAGGTTGTAGCGCGTTACTGCAAGTGCTGCGAGTGCTAGTAGTTAGTTAGAGTCAGGACCGGGAAGAGCTAGGGGGACGGGATAGGCCATTAACCCCTTAGGTCCCAGGTAGGTCCTCATTCCCCAGCTTGTGGTTCTACAGGGACAGGCCCTAGGTTAGGGACCGTGTCACGTAGTGCCAGTGATAGACAGGGACACAGCGGAGGCTGCGCTCCACGAGAGACGACTTGGGCTCAAGTCGGTACCCAGAGACCAGAGACTATCTCCAGGGTGGGATCGCCCCATGGGGACCCCAAGCAAGGATTCACCGGACCGGATCAGACGGGATCCCAGAACGACTGATCCTTTGCGAAGCTGTTGCGGCTCCGAGCACCGGAGTGCTCGGCAGGTACTATACATACACAAGTGCACCAACGGGCCCTTAGTATAATAGTGACTGCGCAGTCACCCATTGCCTCTCTCTGCCAGAGTGCGGGACATTGGGTGGGAATTCTATGGACACTGTGTGGGATCACCTGGTGTTGGGAAAGCATCCTGCGCAACGCAGTAGTTAGTGTTTCCTCTAGAGAGGGACACCTGTTATTGTGGTATTGATGTTACATGTTTGCTTTGCACGTTAGTAAAAGGTATTGGTTATTATACATACAGTGTATGTGATTATTGTATTTGTCTTGCGAGGAACTACTCCCCCTCTGGTGGGAGCCATCGCAGGTGGAGGCGCTGCACCGAGTAAGTGGTTACTCATAATATCATATTGCCCCAGGTTCCCCTTGGCGGAAGCTCAGCCCTCCTGTGAGCCAACAGGTAATGCACCACACGCTGGTAACACTGTACGTTCTCCGCACCCACACTATAATCTGTGATTGGGGGGGGAATACCCGTTACATACATTAACTACTAAACACACCCTAATGACCCCATTGTTTGCCAACTCTGATTTTGCTCTGGGCCTAGATAGAAAGAACTTTAGAATCTGGAAGCAAAAAGGGTTCGGGAGACTTAAGGACCTGGAGGGTAGAAATACCATTAAGACATCCAAACAAATTAAGGGAGTCATGCAGTAAACGGCGAAAAGGTATCACAAGGATTGCCAGTGCATAGGCATCCCCTGTTCCTCTTCCCCTGGGGGGAAGAGTGAGTGATTACCATTCCCTTGTCCCTGCTAGAGGGGCAGGGAAGAGTAAGGACTGCTTCGGGTGCCCTTGGCCCGGAGTTGAGGTCCAGGGACCAACCAAAAGTTGGAGACCTGCAGTGAACTGTATTGGGCAAATGCCTGTGATACTGTGTATGCAGAGGATCAATAAATCAGTTCCAGTTATCTATACCTCCTGCCTAGTGTGTCATCTTTCTGGGGGGAGAGGAGTATGGTTCTTCTGTGGGAAATGGCATCCATAGATTTGGAGCCTGCAGTAGATGGAGGCGCTGTGTACCCAGAGATAATCAACAGTAATGTACCCCAGAAGCCTGTCCAGACGTCCCCACTACCATCGGCGGACCAATCGGCTTCCTGTGAGCCAATAGGTAGCATGCACCAAACACCTGGTAACAGGGGAATCTCCCAGAGGGTGGGGGAAACACCGTTACATTCCATTATTAAAACAATTTATCATTTTTTTAACCCCTGGTGCACTTCTCTTTTTCTCTACAAGGCCTCCTTTCGAGGACTGTTTGGGGGCATTGTCGGAGCGACCGCCCAATAAGAGGAAGCTGCAAGGAGAGTTATATTTCATCCTGACTGATTCACCTTACCTTCACTGTGCGGAGGACCCTCCCTATAAATAAAAACACACACTGCTTATTTAAAACTTGGTACTAAATTTCTAAAACAAAGCAACAGTTCTCAGTTCACAATCAGATAAATACCTTCCAAAGCATCCACCACACTTGCCCTCTCTTTCAACGTAGTTCCACAAACCGACAGATCTCCCATTTACAAATGCCTCGCCCATGCAGCCTTTAAAATGATTTGTCTTGACTTCTGGTGATTTCTATGGAAAAAAATATATATATATATCAGAAAATAAAATGAAGACTATATAAAAGTTGTTAAAGTGAATGAAGTTATAAAATAAATTGATGTATGTATTATGAAAGAATATTCTACATGCAGTTAGACAGGGTCTGGATATGACGGAGTCAAATAACTTCCAAGAAGAATCAATGGGGGATAGAAAAAGAGCAGAAAATGATAAAGTTGGTGCTGTATGTGCGCAAATTAATGGATGCATTGCAAATCCATGTTTTATGAAACAATGGTTAGAGGTGGATGGTAATCTTGGAGATAATTGAAGATACTCATGTGACAAGGGAGCTTTTTCTATGAGCTCTAAGGTGGCTGATTGCGAGGACTCCCATTGGCTTTATTGCGTGAGCGATCAGTCACTTTAGAAAAGCCCTACCAGAATAGATGTGTTAAAACATGTCACTTCTTAATGTTATATATGAGGGATATTCCTGTAGATTGCAGTTATAACATTTTTGTGGGTTTTTTTTCCCTGTGGTTTAGAAGTACCGTATTTCATTTTATGGGTTCTTATAGGAAAAGGCACACATTTACACATTCACCCAAAGTACAAAATATTGGTCGAAGTGTCCCAAGAAGGAATATACTCTGTGACATGAATAAATATTTTAGCAAAGTCCCCTACTTAAATACATTTACAATTTGTGCCACAATTGTGCAAGCATATTTAAACTTTGCTCAATTTCTACCTTCTGATTTTGGACTCGTGGAAGCATTGGTAAGGAAATTTCTCATTATGGTTACAAGAGGCATGCCATTAATGCCATTAATGCAGGAGGCGAATACATGTTGTTGCACAGCATTGTGAATGTTCAATTTGCCATTGTTATGGTGCCATAGTGTTGTGTTATACTGCTATCAATTAACGTTAGAGGGGTAAATTCCATACACCCTACAAAGAGTCAGTTTTTGTTCAAAAATCCCCCTCGAAATCTGTGGGGATTTTTGGCCGAAACCAAAAAACGACCCGAATGTCCAATTCAACAGATATAGAATGACCTCCATAGTCTTAAACAGCCAATCATTACAAAACAAATTATTGCTGTGACAATATTTAAGAGCAGAAATATCTTAAACTGTAAAAGAAAACACAACAGCCACAATTCAATTTACTGGAAATTTTTCAACAAATTCCATTTAGTTTAAAACAATCACATAGTGTAGATTTCTACCTTAATTTGTCCTCCAAGTCCCCCAACAAACATTAGTGTTGAATTATCTATATCCAGAATGGATGATGTTCCAGGGGAAGAAGAGGTTTTGGTTGAAGGTGTCTGAGAGGAGGTAACTTCCTGTACACTCAGTGTGCCCGACCTACCAAACCTGTAACAGGAAACAAATGCTAGTAAATCGAAGGTTTGGTGGTGTTATTGGATGGATATGTGTGCATCCATCCAAACATACTTTGCAACTTGTTTTGCATTCCCCCCCCCCCCCCTCAACAAATTGGTGTTTGTGTGAAATTTTCACAAAAGGTCTCATTGATTAAAAAGTTGCTACTTTCCGAGAATTTTTCAAAATAGGGAGACACGAAAAAAAGGGTCTGTTATATAATCTTCTCATTTTATATTTCATAATGTTAACCCTTTCATAATGAGAGAGGTCAGCCACAGCGCCCAGGCAGAAAAATGATTAATAGTTGTTGATTTTTTTTTTTACAACTTTACACATTAAAAATTCATCATGATTTTTATATTGATTTTGGTACTTGATGGAATCAAAATAACATGTTATTAAGAGATAGATTTATATAGGTTTCACATCAACTTAAGCAGACAAACCAATGAATGAGAAAAATTACACTCTTTATTAGCAACAATTGCCAATTTTAACAAATTGTGATATTAGGGGACTTATTTTCGAATGCTGTGACTGTAAAGACAGTTATAACATTTCAGACACTAGTGGTATGAGACTAATTGTTTGTAGTTTCTCTACCACTGCCTATTATTCAAAATTGAGTTGCTAGTTAGTGGAGTTTACTGAAAAATATATACCGGTTGACATAGGATAGTATGTAATATTTTAAGTACTTAGCATGGTAGGTACTTTATATGAAACACAACAAGGTATATAGCTATTTTTTGGTTAATCAAAAGTGACAGCATGTGGAACATTAACTAACCACTTTCTATGGTAAGATACAAAACGGATAAACAATATAATTATTTTACCTTAAAACAAACAAAGATGTCCAAAGGTACTTCCAATGTGACAAAAAAATACACAGTGCAATACCTATTGTATGTATTCTCTTGAAAAAGGGTCCTTTAGTTTAACCCTTTGGCCATAGCATCTTAGGCCTGCTGTCACTTTCAAGGCGTGACCGTTAGCAGGTCCTAACACTCCCTGAGTTAAAATTCTTATGTACCTGTATAATTACAGGAAGAATGATCAGCATTGGATCTGTCGTAACCCAGCGGCAGCAGGCTTAAGACGCTTTGGCCAAAGGGTTAAACTAATTGATCCTTTTTCAAGAGAATATATAGGTATTGCACTGTGTATTTTTGTCACATTGGAAGTAGCTTTGGGCATCTTTGCTTGTTTTTTGTTGTATACATTTAGCCAGGCCCAATAGCACTCCTTTGGACACATATATATTTATATATATTGTGGTAATGTTTCTGTGTGTTTATTAATTATGTTACCTTGTTGCATGGATTTTATGCCACTTATTGTTGTTAATTTGGATATCAGAATCTTCAATCTTTGCGGATCCCGAGCCCAAATCCCAAAGGAAAGAAACTTTACCATGAAGCATTTCTACTGCCATAAAGTCAGTCTGAAAAACAGCAAAGAATGCTAATGTTCTGAAAGTCTATTTTACCTGGAAGAAATGATACAGCTTTGCCGGATGCAGTGGACATATTTCCCACCACAAATAAAAGGACACGTTTTCTCATGCCTGTTACAGTCCATAAAACATCACACTGAGTGTGTCACTTTTTAGCATCCAAATTCACTATAGTTAGCAAACCAACTTAGGAGGCTTCTGTTTCGCATATTTGAACTTATACCCTCATATCTGCTCGTGTTCTAGGGACTTGCTGTAAGTAGGATTCCGGTTTTAAAACACCGGATCCTAATCCTGCTCATCACCAGTTACCTGCATTTTTATTGTTCATTAAATATTCCTCCTTATATTAGTCAGCCTATTGTTCAGTGTTATCTGTGTATGTTTGTCTATGTCTATGTGTTTTTTGTATTAACCTCACAGTATTACACTATGATCTTTCTCTCTTGTCTCCCCTGCATGTATAAATCATCCTGCTGTTGAGGCACCTGCTGTCCACTGGATCAGATAAACACCCATTGGACATTTCCAATCATCCATTGAACTTTTATCTCACATTGGGACTTTAAGGCGCTGGTCTGTATTGTTTTTCTGCATATTTGAACTTGCCATCTTGATATTGATTGATGCCTTTTTTGTGAACACGTACGTCAACAAATACAATAAATAAATTTTGCCTTAGTAAACTCCATCGTACACTCCTCAAGTTCCTCTGAGACAAAAATACAGGACCCAAATGTATTAACAGTGCTAAGTTGTAAGGCACCAATTCAAACGAATGAGTCAAAAGATGGCCCCAAATCTGTGTTTTCTATTAGTAACATAAAAATGCTAGATTTATAAACATTTTCTTTTCCTACATTCTACTGTCTCATGTAGTCCTGTCCCATGTACAGTCCTGTCCCATGTACAGTCCTGTCCCATGTACAGTCCTGTCCCATGTACAGTCCTGTCTCATGTACAGGCCCACTGAGAGGTTTTCTGGTGCTCGGGACTAAGATCATGCACTGCAGCCTTTCAGTTTTGTTGAGCGGTTGGAAGGGTCCAGTCCTCTCGGACACATGGCCCAGCTATCTCCACCCTGTGAGTGGCCCCGAATGAATATAATGGTAGCATGAACAGAAGAAAGAAGAAGTTGATGTTGGGTGAACTTTTTTTTTTTTTTTAACATTGTTCTGATAAAAATAAAATAGAAAAAGATAATAAAATAGTAAGTCACAAAAGTATGATACACTGTTGAGAACTTAGAAAATTTACTTTTATCCTGCATGCAAGGGTGTGTTCAAATGAAGCTCATGCTTTATTAGTTAAGTCACTTACCTTTGTGCTGCTGCCCATGTAAAAAAGGAGGTTGTCAGGCTCATTGGTTTTCACATTTAATGTTAAAGTGTTGAAGTTAGTAGAATATATTTCAGGTCGGTAGGAACGGACACAATCTCTGTCAGCTGAAACGGCAACTTTAATCTGCAAAATGAAACACATGCATCCGTCGTCATTCAATCAAATGTAAAAATAAAGCTACAGATGTTGAAAACAGATGTAGTATCTATTATATTGTGACATTACCAATACAAAAGCACATTAAAGGCTCTGCTGACACAAAACAGGTAGACATATGAGGCTCAAACCAAATTGTCCACAAATTCCTCTATATCCTTAGCATTGGCTCCCCCTTGATTTACGCGTGCTATAAAAATCATTACATTTTTGTGGTCAAGCAAACCTACCGACGCAGCCTGTTTGCGTGCCTGGCTGATCAGCTCTTTAATCTCGGACAAATTTCTGTTCAGGTTTTCCTCAAGAATTCTCAAGGGTTTCAGCCTGTCCAATAAAATGTTGGCTTGCATCTCCACTTCTTTTATTCTGCTTTCAGCTGACACAGCTAAATATCAAAACATATGATAAGATTTTACATGTATAAAGTCCCAATTCAACAAGTCATTTAGATTTTGTAGATCTAACAACACTGACTTTTGCCCTAATTCAAGCTGCTTCTTCAGAGCGAGGGAAGCCGTGATTTCTTTCAGTGCAACGCTGCAGATAACATACCAGTCTTTGATGAGTCGGTTAGGAGTTTGTTGGTTTTCTGCAACGTGTCATTAACCTTGGACAACGCAGAAGTAGCATTCAACAATTTTTGGCCAAAATTCATGATATGGCTCAACATGTCCGCTGCACTAACATTAGCAGACAAAGCAAGTTCTTTTGCATCTTGTAGTTTTTCACTTGTATCTGAAATATAGTAGAGATGGACAAAAGTATGTGACCTTGTTCACATTTTCCATTCTGTTCTCTTTTTCACCAAAATAAATGCAGACGGCATTGTACACCTTCTTAGGTCACTTAACCTTTGAGGTGCAAGAATGTCCACATCACCAGAGTGTCAATTAAATTTCAGTGTCAAGACCATGTGATCACTGGCTTAGTGATGACATATCTGCAACCCTGATATATTGAACGAACGGGGGAGAAAGTCCTCCCCCTCTTTTTACGAATGGGTCTACAGCTCCCTTAGAGCTCAGACATATTCTCCCCAAGAAATGTGCAAACCAGGAGATGAAACTCCCTGGACATCATAAGGGTAAATAGAATGCTGGCCCTTGTGACATCCAATGAATTACATTCTAAGGCACAGTAAGGGGCTTATTCTATATTCAACAAATTGGGTGATTGTGCCCAAATCAAAAGGGAATTTCAACCCAAAACGACCCAACAGTCTGCGTCAGATTAAAGAGAATAAACCAATAAAGGTTAAGCAGATGTTATTCCTTTTAATTATTATGACTGAAGTGGATATTTCATTGGTATGGCTTTTTTCAAAATACAGTAGTTGTCCATGTAAGATTTTTTTTTATTAACAGAGGTAAAATGTAAAATGATTTTGTTGAGAGGAAAATTATATAACAAATGTAATCTGTGCACACTTTTGGAGGTATACAACATTTGTGGTCTGATTAAAATGCACTATGGTTACGGTGGATAAAAACATACAAGAACAATCCACTGTATGAAGAACAATAAAAAAAAAAATAGGAATAAGAACACAGAGCGTGCCTTAATACAAAATGAAGTGGCAACGTGCTACTTTCATTCATGTTTTTTATTTTCATTTAAATTTGTCATGTGGGACAAGGTAATGAAGTCATTATTTGGAAGAAAAAGATTTAGTTGCCTGACGTTTGTACATAGTATCTAATAATAAGTAGATGAACATGATGTGCCTGTCATTTCTGTGTCCTGCATCATAAAAGCCTTCCAGTCTCTTTTCTTTCTCTGAAAACAGTGTTTTCCAGCATCATTAAATTACATAATTCTGTTGTGCTTTGCACTAACTCAAAATGTGGAAATACTTTTGACTTTTCTAAATTAGATAGCAGAGAATTTCAGATGAACGTGTTCCTCAGCTGTAATTGGCTGACAAACTGAATATTGGTTTCTTATTTATACATTAATAAAATATTATATGTAAAATGAGAAGACTGCAAACATTGTTACTCAACCTTAAATGGCTTTTGTTCTAACTTCTGAATTCTCATTTAAAGCCCTATCTTAAATTAAACCTCAGGTTTGTACAATAAAAACTCCCACATCTCAATGTAATCACAATGATATACAATGTTCTAGAACCTGAATCCATTTACTGCTGCATTCTCCCATACCATAGAGATCACTGTGTCTGTGATATAAAGTGTAATTTGTATTCTACAACTAAAAGTAAATGAATACATAATACTCCTGCTTACCATTTGCTAAAGTCCTCAGTGCAAGGAGCTGGTCGTTTATCTGATGAGTAAATGCACGAGTGCGTTTTTGTATCTTATCCACTTTCACTTTCAATCCATTCAAGTCTGATACAAGACCTATGGGAACAAACAAATGCATTCATGAAAATTGGCAATTTAAATTTTAAAAGGTAGAGCTGTCAAAAACTAAAGAAAATGCATTTATAAAATGTCATATTGTTCTTCTGGTGGCGGTAATGGGTTATGTGTATTAGTTGACTCTGTTAACTCCAAATAGCACATTGGTGAGCTACTATCCTGTTACCATGCAGGTATTTCTGGGGTTTGCCCCTACCTAATGCAAATGCATACTTATTTGGGAACTGCTAAATGAGCAAATATTAGACTCCAAAGTGGAAACTCCAACACTAAATGTAGTCTGATAATCTATAATATGATAACTATATACCAATATATTCGGGGACAATACAAGGAGCTTTCAAAAGAACTATTCAACCCACGGGCAGTACAAAGGACTTAGGGCCATCCCTTAAGGTTGGAGGAAAGGAGATTTCACCAGCAACAAAGGAAAGGGTTCTTTACAGTAAGGGCAGTTAAAATGTGGAATTCATTACCCATGGAGACTGTGGTGGCAGATACAATAGATTTGTTCAAAAAAAGGTTGGACATCTTTTTAGAAAGGAAAGGTATACAGGGATATACCAAATAAGTATACATGGGAAGGATGCTGATCCAGGGATTAATCCGATTGCCAATTCTTGGAGTCAGGAAGGAATTTATTTTTCCCCTTAATGATGTTTTTTGTTTGCCTTCCTCTGGATCAATAAGTAAGTATAGATATGGTACCTGTTGTCTAAATTTAGCAAAGGTTGAACTTGATGGACGTACTGTACGTCTTTTTTCAACCTTATCTACTATGTAACTATGTAACTATACTGGATTTGCACATCAAATGGTACTGTATCAGCACAATTTCCCTTTTGTAGAGAAGACACAGTTCAAAACAAAAAGAGAGCTTGCCGTTCACCGACTGGAGTTTAGAAATGACAGGTATCATTTTTCACAAATGATTTCAGATCTTTTTATTTAACATAAAATGTAGCTAGTTTGACCTAAATAGTATATCTAAGCAATACTCATTTAAACTTCAGCATCAGATATTTCATATACTGTATTGACACCATTTTTTTAGTTAGGTTAAATTCAGGTCCATCCACACTGTTCAAAAAAGATGGTAAAATAAAGAAAAGGGGTAAACAATTATGTCAAGATACCCTAAAATATGAACATACTTTCCTCCACCTAATACACCTAAACAGCATACCTGAATACATGTATAATATCCAACTCAATATTTAAGTCATAAAACCCAGCACAAATATTAAAATTCAAGAGATGTAATACTTCCAAACTATTACCTTCAGTGTTCTGTCTCAAATTGTTTGATTCATTTACAAGTTGTGTGCTGAACCCTAAAGAATTCTTGGAAGCAAATGGTAAAGATCCTTCTGGCCCCAAAACCTTTGGTTTAAAGGGGGAAAAAAAGTTAGTATTATTAAATTTACTCGTTATGATAATTTCAATACATTCAGAAAGTAAACATTGAAAATTGTGATTATTGTGTCTGTAAAATGTATACATGCTCTCTAACTTTGCAATTGTAGTTAAGATTTCAGGAATGAAATAGCTTAAGTACAAAAAAAGACAAACAAATATCAGGGAACTTGCAACGATTAACTCCTGTGTTGAGGGAAAGTTTCAGGTTCATGCCTAAGGCCGTGCTTATAGTGCCGGCGACGCAACGTCGCCCGAAAACAAATGCATTGTTGCCGCCGCGTGCGCTTATAGTAAGCACAACGGCGACAAAGCGACGGGGCGACGCGATTTTTGGAAGCCGGGAATATTTGATTTTTCAGGGGCTGTCGCCTCATGTGACAGCCCCTAAACCAATCAATGCCCTGGTCGCCCGCGCCGCCGCCGCCGCCGCAAAGTGAAATACAAATTTTGCTAGCAACGACGGGTGACGTCACGCATCGCATCGCCGTCGCGGGCACTATATGTGCGGCCTTAGGCTGCGTCCATAGACACTTCGCCAGTGCGGAGGCGCGCAGAGCCTGAGGGAAAGCGGGTGCTTTCCCTGGCCATGGTATGCACGCCGTCTGTGGGCGTGTCTAGTGGTGTGCCAGTGACGTCATGGAGCTGGTTCGGCCTCATTGGGCGAACCGCTCACGTGACCGGCCCGTCGCACCAAGAAATCAGTTTTAACTGATATCTTGCGCAACACGCGCCCCCTCCTGCGTACACTCGCCCGCACGCCGTATAGATGCAATCACTGCCTTTAGGCAGTCTGATCGCTCAGCGTGCGGACGCGTCCGCGCGGTCATCCATACCATGGACGCAGCCTTACTAGGGGAAATGATTCAGCAGTAATTCCAAAACTGGAGATACAAATTCATTCTGAAAACAGATTATTATTATTTTTAATCCGAATGGCACATATTTCTCTATCTCTATCTCTATCTCAGAAAACTGTTGATTTTTATAATGACGCATGTCACAAGAATGATAAGGGGAGATCAAATCTGTCTTTGATTAGAAAGTGCGACTGTACATATTCCATACACTCTGAAGTGGCCATTCAGGATCAAAAATCTCCATTCAAGTCAATAGGGATTTTCGGCTGAAACCGTCCTAACAAAGCCACTTCGGACTATATAGAATTATTCCCTTGGGGTGGAAAAGTGAATGAGTTCTAAGAATTTGTTCAGTCATTTTTGGAATTATCCTTTGTTGTCAGTTGCAGCAGGAACTCTGGGATGGGGAATTGCTAATCTTGTTTGCTCGCCTTAAAAGGAAACCCACTACTGTACATGCCAGATGACCAATTATAAAAAGGGACAATTGGGAGGGCAATAAAACAAAACTTTCAGGTTACAATTTTTAAGAACATTGGCAGGATAAACTTCCAAATGCATATTTTAACAAACTTATCAGAAGAGCAAGGCTGTCGTACTAAATTCAGAGTGAACTCTACTGTTCAGTAACTCAATTAGGACAAAAAAAGGTAATTCCGTCAGGTAAAAAAACTTTAATGCTGTAAACTCTCTCATTAACATATGTATTGATTGCAATAAAGTAAAAACACTTGGATATTTAGGTGATGCTCTTTTAATGTTTATTTCATAATTTAGGTTTTATAATATGATTATATAATGTAGGAAACACAATTGTTTTTATAAAGATGTAGGTAATGGTTAGCTTATAACTAACTGGGAAATTAATCTAAATTGCAACAAATCTATAAATAGTTTTATCAGAAATAAAGCAGCTCTTCAAAAATCCTCTTTCTTTAAAATAGAATCCTGCAACCAGGATTACAAATAGAAGAAGAGAACGTAAATGCAATTTGTACAAACACTATGTGGGAGGGGGGTTAACAAAACGACATATGACTTAATATGACATTAATCTTTGTTAACGTCTCATTAATGCTAACGGTGTATTCACTACAGAGTAACATTACCTTAAGATAACTTTACATTACAAGTATAGCATTAATATGAATGGGTTTTGGTAAAACTTGGGCTTGACATGGGCCGTTATGTGGACAAATTGGAATGATATTAACATTTTTGGGAGGTTTTTATGGTATATTGGTTGGCCGTCGGACCTGTATACATTAGTATCCGAGGCCTCCAGTTCTGTTAGTTCTACTAGTCACCTCAGGCTTTTTGGACTGTTTGCTATTTTTATAGAGGGGGTGCGTTAGGTTTGATGGGGTGCGGTGAGGTGGAGGTAGTGGAATGGGTGATGGAGTTGGAATCCAAGGGAGGGTGGTTAGGTCCCCTGGGGGGAGGGTAGTAGGTGTTAACTCCTTATCTGCCATGGAGGTTTGTAAAGCATTGCATTTGTATACAGAATTAGAATAAGTTGGAATAAGTGAAACTGCATCATTAAATAGGGAAAAAGTCAGTGCCCTTACAAATAATGAATATAATTACAACTAAGAATCTGCTAACAATTTCAGGCCTAAATATCTTGCAACAGGATAGGCTGTATTTTGTCTACTAAAGAAAATCTATTAGAGTGCTTACCAAGGCCAGCGCTTCTGTAATTGTATAGTTAGATTGCTCTGCCAGTTTCTCAGCTTGCTCAATCACATTTTGAATATCTGAGTGAGCATGGATAGCATTTGTCGCATTCAAAGATGTATTTCTTGCATCTGACAGAGAACTAAAAGACCAACAAAAAACATTAGATTTATATGAATGTTTTTTTTAAAAAAATGTAAACTCTTTGTTTCAGATAAAAGACAAATTATTTCCACTAGTCAGTTTGCAACGGAAAAAATACCTACAATTCCGCATTACATTAAACATTTAATCTGGAGAGACATGAGATAAAAATGAAAATAAATAAATATTTAGCAAATAATCTTACAAGGTTTAAACAGATAAATAAATATTTCAGTTATTTACCATAAATACAATTGGGACAAAAAAGTGTAACAAATATCTGTAACAGTAACAGTGAAGTTTTGTGTATTCTGTGTTAACTGGATTTCTGTAGGATTTACAACATAGTTATGTTGTATTCCTACCTGTTGAGTGAATCAGAAAGTCTCTGAAGGTCAGCTGCATGATCTTCTGCTTGATAGACCAGGTCAAGGGC
>NC_134484.1:143167070-143247070 GCF_040206685.1 Ascaphus truei
TTCAGCACGTGTGGTATGTGTGATTAATGTCATCAAATGCTTCTGACACCTGTGCTATCTAATTCTACTTATCTAAATGTGTTTCAGCATGCATAATTTTTAACCTTTTACTAGTGCAAAATACCCAACCTTGTCTTAGGTGGCGTAAACGTAAAATCTTTATCAGTTGTAAGAAACTCCTTCTCAGTAGTCAAAATGGCTTAAAAACGGGGTGCTCCTGTGTCTAATTTAAAAAAATGCTGCATTGATGAACCATTGTGCAAAAGCTATTTGGATCATAGCTGAGAAAGATTAATACACTATTGATGCTTAGCCAACCAGAAGAACGAGATCAGCTTCCTAAAACGGACGTTTTTGTATAAACGGAAAGTAGAACTGTAACCGTATAAACCGAAAAGTAATGGTAATCTGGGATTACAGATGGCAACGTATTGGTACCCTGGGGTTGCAAATAAAAACGTACCGCCTGGCACCATCCCTGCACCTTCTGCACTTGACATTAACATAAGCAGAATATGGTGGTGCATTAAAAGGTAATTGTGTGTGTGTGCTCATACATCTCCCCCTGTGGCTGCTTTGCCATTGTCTGCCTTCAGTGACATCACAGGACCACGTGCTGCCCAGCGCAGCACAAGCAACAGAGAAAATCTTAGGCATTTTTTTTTTCAATTTATACTTTTTCAGAGCTATGCTAACAAATATTACAAACAAACAGATACACAATAATATTTCCAGTGCACTGTTTTTTTTCTCTACAAGTGTATATGCTTAGATAAGCACAAATGTATTTTTAGGACCTCTCAGATAAAAAAAAAATACAGATTATTTTAGGTCTCACAGCATTATGATCAAACTGTGATCTTAAGTGACACCCAGTTTGGGGAAGGGACCATTTTGGTTTAGTTTAGCAAGTGAAACTACATTGTATTGCAGTGAGTATAGGCAACAAACAAGATTTTATTTTTTATGGTTTTTCAATTTCATTGCATAGCTCTCTACAATACCACACACGCACCACTTGCACTGAATGGGTTTACATTATTTCAATACATTCATAGTAGCTGAGCAAATATTTAAGATATGCATTTGTAGGCGTTGTGGGTGGCTGGCTGTGTGATAATATAATTATGTAAGCAGAATGCCATTTTGTTGGCTTTGCATAATCATTCAGGGTTAGCATCTGAGTTTTTGTGGTCCGCGTTCACTACAGCTTCTAAACCCGAGATTAGTACTGCATGAGTAGACATAGGGCAGGATGATTGTCAGGAGTGAAGAGCCCATATAACAGTGTAACAGTGTAATCCTACTACACATTGTTTCCAAAATTATTTAATTTACACTTTACTATTCTAGAAAACCTTTGATTTCATTCACTCTGGAAAAAACCCCAATGCCACGTACAACAGATGACTTTAGAAGTCGTTTGACTTATCTGCTGATGAGGCCGGAAGCCTAGAAGCTAAAACTACATGTACTGTATGTAGCTGGTGTTCCGATGACCTCAGCTTCAAGAAACCCCACCCGGATTATGATAAAACACATCAAAACAAAACGTAATACCATCATCACACATGGCAGCGCTAGATAGCAGAACTACAGCTTAACCCATTGGGTGTAGGTGATAATACCTCTGGATCGTGGCATTATTAATGTGAGCATAGCAATGACAGGGTGTTGACAACTTAATCAGAGACAATTGCCCTCTCCTTTCCATCCCTCCGGACAAGGAATTAGACTTGTAAAGGTATTTGTCTCAACTAGTGATGAAACAATATAAAATAATATATAATAATAACGGAATCTGAACAACATGTGGCCCTCTATCGACCTGCGACGCTTGGCAGCCATTTTTAGCTCAATGAAGAAGGCAGAAAAAACAGTAACTAAACAGGTACTGTAAGTATCTCAGGAACCACGAGAGCTAAAAACAGCGGGATTCAGCAACGAAGGACCCCTCGGCTCCAATTGTAAAAGCAATGTTAAAAAACAAGCAAGCAGTTGGCATTGCTGATTTGCTGAGGTCCCCCAGTCTACGTAACTGTGGATAAAAAAAACATGGCTGGAAGGAGGGTCACCAACAGACTGCCGCAACATCCTCTCCATGCTGACGTTACAGCCGCAGGAGTGAGCCCTGACCTCACAGCCATTTTAAATCTTCCAATTTGCCCAGTGTACCCCGTGATCACCGCTCTGTAATGGGGAGGACCTCGGACGTAAAACACCCGGATTTCAGGTAAAACGTTTAAAAATAAAAAGAAGTGTAGACAGGTTTGCTTCTTTAAATTACTTTATACCATTGTCCCGTGAGTAAATTGTGCTTGTAAAATGCATGCAAATTGACATATTTTTGCTGTGAATGCCCCCTTTATCCTACTTGTTATATTTGCTGCACGTTGCAATATATTAGTTACAACAGTCATATAATAATTTTGCAACATAAAACAAACACAGGCAACATGCCTATTTTTCGCTCATGTATATGTATTTTTATAAATACTAATCTATGCATGTAGCAAGACTTACTGTCCTCGGCGTGGCAGACAAAGAGGCAAAAGTCTGCGACCCCGGGACATTGTCTGCCGCGATGGAGATGGGGGAAGTCCATGCTTCTGAATGGGAGTCCTGCAACGTTAATCCTTCGGTGCCACGACCGCCAGGGCCACACGTGGCACCGGTTGCATTAAAGCTTGCTACATCTGTATGCATCCTGCTAAGTGCGGGACAATGGATTTGCCAGGGATGTATACAAAGTGGAATCACTGTAAACTTCCAAAACTTTCATATGGAATAGTTTTTCTACAAAACGTTCTGCAGCAGGTGTAGATTGTGTGCACAACCAGCACACTCTGCCCCCACGTGCCTTTATTTGGTCTTTTGGGGATTCCCTGCCAGTCCACTCACACTGTGGACCTTATTTTGGAAAGAGTTACACAATGTGCATGCTCTAAAGCAAGTGGGAGAAAGCCGTTCTATAGCAGGTAGTTTTTCCCCAAAAAGACGGTGGAACTGTAGGGTTCTAAATAAAATAAATTGTTCTATACACCCACTAGTATTATTACTCTTCAGCCACCAACTGAGCATTATTGATCTCGCTATAAATGAGGACACTGCTAAGCCTTGTGTAATCTAAATGATCACATACTCATTACTTTGGAACTAATCAGTAAATGGATTATGCTATGGTAGCTAGGAGACAGACAAAAAGCAATGGGGCACAAAGTGCTAAGGGAAAACCTAGACAAACTAGAGTAAACTGCAGTGCTACAGATGCAGCGGCTGTTATTCGAACATTTACCTGGGTACATTTTGCGTTGTGCCGCGTGGTAGACCGAGATGGTCCGTTGCAGACATAATGGCCTATCGGATTAACACAGCAGGAGTCCCTGCTGTGTTAATCCTACCGGGGTCTACCTGTCTTTAATAGACACGCAGTAAGAGAGAGGCTGAATCAGTCACCCTAACTGCGCGCCTCTCACAGGCGATCGTAGGATTTTTATTAAAATTATAACACTACAGTGTTATAGCAGGGGTCTCCGGAGCTGAATCGTGTTGGTTTCAGGTTCGGGGATGCCCTACTTCCCGAGATACAGGCCCCGTTATGAGGTGCCGGTATCTCCTATGCGTTTAAATGTCCCGGTCACGTGACGCTGGACATGTACATGGTGGGGATACCGGCACCCCATAAGGGGGCCTGTATCTCGGGAAGTAAGGGTTCCCCGGACCTGAAACCAACGCGGTTATAATCTGATTATAAACAGTGAGGTATGGTAAAGTTTTTGAACAAACAGAATGCATTTCTTTACTTGTTTGATTGACACCTTAAGCCATGGACCCATACAGTTTATGGCACCGGCCTGCATTGCCATGACTAAGGAGTTATTTTGGAAACGAGGTTAACCTCTTGGCTTCCATACTACACATAAGCTTACATGAATTTATTGTGACAGGGAGTTATTTGCAGGGCCACAATGCCCCCCATAGGCAGAAATGGCCAATCACTCTAATGGTCCTGGATAAATATCTGAATATTTATTTCCAAAATTGTGTGAATTTTGAAAAAAAAACTAAATTTTAGCTAAACCACTTTCTTTCTTTAGATATTGCAAAAAAAAAAAAAAAAAAGCAAAGGTTGATGTAATGTAACCAAAAGTATAGGATGGTATCAGATTGCCTTGTCTAAAGGAAGTTTCCACATGCACATTTTTTTGTAACAACATTTGAATCTATCCATTCACCTCCTAGACAAACATGTTGGCAACAGTTGATTTTTCATGCCCTGTATTCTCAGTACATTAAAGTGTAGTCCCATTTAAAAACATACAAACATGTTATAAAGATCGTAACAATGTAATTAGATGCTATAAACTATTGTAATTATCCCCATAGAAAAGAAATCTAACTGCTTGGGAGTTAGTGAAAACGAAGGCAATGTTTCTTCGTAGTGGGGAACCAGTCAACCAAATGTTTCCACCACCCGTTGACTATCCTCTCCCTGTCAGGGCTACAGGTCTGATTCAGTACAGTCCAAAAAGTGCCATTCAAGTCAGTGACGGTAATTTGTGTATGTGAAAGGAGATAAAACATCCTGCTGTCCTGCTGACTCACTTACCTCCCCGCAAAGCACTAGAAATAAGCAATATCTTCCCAAAAAAAACGTCACACGACACCTCAATATGCTGCCACCACCAAGAATCATTTAAAGTTTTAACATAAGGAGTTCGTGGCCTCCTGTTTACAGGAATAAATATGTAATTAACACAAAACATCAATGTAGCAAAATGCATCCGAAAACGAGATTAGTCTCTTCAAAAAGGTACTACGTTCAATTAGAGCCCAAAGTCGGTACCTATTTTATTTTAGATTTAATATATATACAAAAAGTGTACAGTGCTTGGTTACAGAAAAGGAATGTTACAAAGCCATACAATAAATACATTATATATGTAGCCTAGTGCCCCATAGTATGTGTTACCCGGCCCTGGCTTGTAAGTCCTGGTAAGTGCAGGCAGTGTCAGGGTTAAATCCCTCCACATGGCCAGGATGTGAGTCCATTGACACACTAGCAAGTTTGTTACCATAGCCAAGTGCAGGCTGGATGGCAGTTAGGAGCGTCATGCCTGGGGGGTGGGGAGGAGTGTAAGGAGTCACATGTAGTATGGTGTGACACCGGACCTCCTCTAACGCCTGCCCAGTTTGTGGCAGGGTCACTAACTCCTCTGCAAGTATATAAGAGGCTCCTAACCAAAATTTAGAGGAGAACGATTCCAGGATGTAGCCTGCTCCCTAGTGAGTGGGACGGGTTCTGCCTTACCCCATCAGGGGGTTATGAGGTGGCGACTAGCCTCAAGCCCTTGGGGGGGCCTAGTCAGGGAATGACAGTGATGCAAGATGCGAGGGAAGATATAATATGATGGTCGTGTAAGAACTACCTCTCTTGCAAGAGATGGAATCGGGGTCCTGACACGCCAAATAAAAGGTGAACGGTTCCACGTCTCTATGTCCATTACTGAATACGGAGGTTCCTGCAGGGATACTATCTGCCTCCGGCAGCTACCCTACAGGATCAAGGCGCTGCACCGAAGAAGTACCGATATGTCCCGTTGCTATTCCCATTAACATCACGGAGACTCAGGCTTCCTGGCCTACAGCAGATGAGCTACACAGCACCAGACTACACGTAACATGCAGATCTCCCGTACAAGGGGGGAAAGGGGTGTTACATATATATGAAAACATCTCAATAAAATAACTAGGTAAAAAAGAGAGCGTATATATGTTACCAACGAACAATATCAGTTCCCTCTAAAGAGGATTTGAATTTGAACTATGAGAATTCCTGTGTTATGGATATAAATTCTACTTTTAATATCCCAAATGCATGTTTTTTTATCCTCAAAACTGCCTCTATCACAAGTACAAGCCAACCCCCCGAGGGTGTGTCCCAACTCCCCCTCATCAATCTTCCATGATATTTATGGCTAGGAGAGCTAATTCTTTCTTAAAAACAAAATGTCTCAGTATAATTATATAGTTTAAAATACCCTATACCTCTCTCCCTGTAACCCCTAGAGTAATACTACTCTCACGTTGTATTTGTATGATCAAAATATAAGTGTGGACATCTATTTTGATAGGGCTAATTTTATTCTTTGAGGGAGAAATGCAACTCTGACATACAGTTGTGTAAAAAAGAAAGTACACCCTCTTTGAATTCTATGGTTTTACATTTCAGGACATAATAACAATAATCTGTTCCTTAGCAGGTTTTACAATTAGGTAAATACAACCTCAGATGAACAACAACACATGACATATTACAGCGTGTCATGATTTATTTAACAAAAATAAAGCCAAAATGGAGAAGCCATGTGTGAAAAACCAAGTACACCTTATGATTCAATAGCTTGTAGAACCATCTTTAGAAGCAATAACTTGAAGTAATCGTTTTCTGTATGACTTTATCAGTCTCTCACATCGTTGTGGAGGAATTTTGGCCCACTCTTCTTTACAACGTTGCTTCAGTTCATTGAGGTTTGTGGGCATTTGTTTATGCACAGCTCTCTTAAGGTCTAGCCACAGCATTTCAATCGGGTTGAGGTCTGGACTTTGACTGGGCCATTGCAACACCTTGATTCTTTTCTTTTTCAGCCATTCTGTTGTAGATTTGCTGGTGTGCTTGGGATCATTGATTGTCCTGTTGCATGACCCAATTTCGGCCAAGCTTTAGCTGTCGGACAGATGGCCTCATATTTGACTCTAAAATACTTTGGTATACAGAGGAGTTTATGGTCGACTCAATGACTGCAAGGTTCCCAGGTCCTGTGGCTGCAAAACAAGCCCAAATCATCACCCCTCCACCACCGTGCTTGACAGTTGGTATGAGGTGTTTGTGCTGATATACAGTACTGTGTTTGGTTTTAGCCAAACGTGGCGCTGTGCATTATGGCCAAACATCCCCACTTTGGTCTCGTCTGTCCAAAGGACATTGTTCCAGAAGTCTTGTGGTTTGTTCAGATGCAACTTTGCAAACCTAAGCCGTGCTGCCATGTTCTTTTTAGAGAGAAGAGGCTTTCTCCTGGTAACCATTCCAAACAACCCATACTTGTTCTGTCTTTTTCTAATTGTACTGTCATGAACTTTAACATTTAACATGCTAACTGAGGCCTGTAGAGTCTGAGATGTAACTCTTGGGTTTTTTGCAATTTCTTTGAGCATTGCATGGTCTGACCTTGGGGTGAATTTGCTGGGATGTCCACTCCTGGGAAGATTGGCAACTGACTTGAATGTTTTCCACTTTTGAATAATCTTTCTCACTGTAGAATGATGGAATTTAAATTGTTTGGAAATGGCCTTATAACCCTTCCCAGATTGATGGGCAGCAACAATTGCTTCTCAAAGATCATTGCTGATGTCTTTCCTCCTTGGCATTGTGTTAACACACACCTGAATGTTCCAGACCAGCAAACTGCTAAAACTTTGGCTTTTATAGAGGTGGTCACACTTGCTGATGATCAATTAATTAAGGGCATTTGATTAGCAGCACCTGTCTGCTACTTGGCATCTTAATTCCTATGGAAGCAGTAAGGGTGTACTTAGTTATTCACACATAGCTTCTCCATTTTGGCTTTATTTTTGTTAAATAAATCATGACACGGTGTAATATGTCATGTGTTGTTGTTCATCTAAGGTTGTATTTACCTTATTTTTAGACCCGCTAAGGAACAGATGATTGTTATGTCCTGATATGTAAAACCATATAATTCAAAGAGGGTGTGCTTTCTTTTTCACACAACTGTACAGTAATGTATGCAGCTTGGGCTGTCTGACATGTTTGGTGTTATTAGTCACACTGTAAATGTATTTATATTTATCCACCGCAGGAAAACAAAACCCTCAGTAAAACATTTTCTTATTATTTCGCAGATGAGTAAAACAACTTACAGGCTCCAGTAAATGTCCTGCATCTCTCTGGATCAATGCTCTGCTGATGTATTAACTTGTTTGGCATATCCCTGTATTCTTGACTTACCCAGGCCTCAAGCTGGACCCCTCTCCCATTACCAATAAACACATCAAACAAGTTCTTGGGAGAAATGAACGACCACATTACAATAGATAAATATATAATATGTATCCCCAACTAGGGGCCAAGCAAGATTGCCCACTCACATCTACCGGAGATCAAGGGATAACCCCAGCTTGTGCTCTCCTAGCCATTCAGTACCTTAGTCTGAATGGCACAGAGCCCCTATTGGGAGGTCACCAACCGAACCTAGGCTGGAATGGTACCACCTTCCACAAATTGCATCCGAAAGGTCACCACAATTGTGGCCTCCCTAACCTGGAATGGTACCGCCTTCCCCAGCTAAAATTACTTACGAGGTCTGAGACCTCAAACCAGGAGCCAATACTGATTGGGTCTCTCACCCCCACCCCCCTTCCCAGAGTAACAATACTCCTGCCACCAGAAAAGTAATTTAACAGGCCTTAAACTGGTCTTGCGAGCTGCCACTAGCCTGATTGCCATTTCCTTGCCACGCTAAAATCAGGATATCGTTCCCAATATCTGATAAATAGACCTCACCCTCCCGAAACAGGCTTTTCAGCCCCCCCTTCGAGGTACTCATGAGTTATTGCCTTATTATAGCAAAAGTAAACAAGGATAATAAAAACATTCAAATACTGTATTACCAACATTTTTTATTGAGCACAGATAAAACTTGAAATCCGAATAATAAATATAAAAGAAGAATCTGAATGTAAAATTTCTCAATGTAATTTCTGAACTTCCAGGTAACAGTTTCTCAATATAAGGATTGATTTTAGTGGTTGATAACAGGAGCAGTCGGCGCCCACGTGAGCGCCTCTCAATACAGATCTGGGCTGATTTTTATCAAAGTTTATTGCCGAAAACGTCCGCTCAAAAAACAAATATGGGAAATAACTTACATTTAATTTAAATGTATTTGATTTATTAAATGGTTTTAATTGTTAAAAAAAAGTTATTTAAATTGTGTTAATTTTCAAAATGTATGTTAATATTCATGTTTCCTGTCATGTTTTTTAATTTAAGGATTTCGTACTGTTCCTAACCGTAATCGATTTTTCGGTCAATTTTCTATTTCATCAGGATGCTATTCCATATGCTGTTGTGGGCCATGGGCCACAGATTGGCCACCCCTGGTTTAGCTAATTACAGTGGATTTACATACTGTACATGTCTCAAAAAGCCATACAAAAGACATGTAATCCTTGTCATTATCTTCTTATAATCAGCTCAGCAATCATGTTTCACCTGAAAAGAATTCAACATTACGGGAGCTACAGACAATGCTGGAGCAAGAAAGGAGACTTCACATAGAGGAGCAGGAAAAGGTGACAGACAGGATCATTCAGGTACAGACGTAAACTACCAAATCTTTAGGTATTTAGCATTGTGCGTGGGCAAGTATTTGTGCCTTTTAGTATCAACCACATTTAGGATGCTAAATAAATAAAATCTTATTTAAACCGTCACTGCTTGCAGCTTCACATTGGTCGACAGCAGCAGCCATGTTGGATTTTCCAGGTAGTGAACCAACACAGCAGAGTAATTATCTCGGGAACCAGCAGGCCCCCGAAGGTGACCATAACATGGTTCAGTTCCAGGGATCCCCTCTTAACAATTATGGCAAAGAAAATATTTTCCCAATGCTGTGGGAATTTCTGCTATAACCCTTTGAGTGCCGGAGGGGCCCGTCCAGCACTCGCGATGACCTCTCCCTCTCCAAAGCAGTCAGGGGATTGCTCTGCCACTGATGACGGAACGGAAAGGGAGAAGTCACCCCCCTCCATCCGTCATCATTGCAGATTGTGTCCTGAGTTCCATAGGAGCGCACAACACAATCCCCCCTAAGAGAACGAGCATTTTGTTTTTACGTAGCTGTTACATCATGGGGCACCTAGGGTACCAGACCCCATGATGTAGTAGTTACTTTGTGTGGCACTGAGGGTTAATAAGTCACTTAGCACTCAACTAAGAGTTTTTGGGAAATGTAAGGAAAGAAAGGAAAACTGGATGATAATATCAATCGGAGAAATACAGTACAAGCAGGAATATGATCTGACATGCTTCTGTCAGATGTATGGTGAAAACCCAGTGAGAGGATTATTTCCAAGAAGGGAGAGCTTGTAGATGAGAGCCCTATGGGCCATCCTTCCTTCTATCCCTGCTTCTCGGGATCTGCCTTCCAGATTCACACCATTCATTAAAGATTTCCCCTTTCTGCAAACTGAAAATTGGTTTGAACATTTATGCTGAATATCCATCTTAATTTTGTCCGAATTGGCTATAATTGAAAGTAATGTCCTAACTAAAACATGAATAAATCAAGTTGTCCCCACGCTAACTAGAGTTAATGTTTCCATTTGTACTGCTATATAATCTACCACAAAATGTTGTGTAGTACATTCATATTGATATGTTGGTTTTTTTTTTTTTGCTCCTCACTTACAGCTGGAGGAGGAGCATCTGAAAATCATAAGGAGGAAAGACTTGGAGGTGCAAAGCCTGACTCTGCAGAATAAGCTGGAGGAGAAATCCTGGGGCCAAGAGAAGAGTCTTCTGCAGCAGGAATTGGGAAACTTCAAACAGAATGTCTTTGTTCTCTATGTCAAGCTAAAGTGGCTCCTGAGGCACTGGCAGCAATGCAAGAAGGTGGAAGACGACGTGGGGGATGAGTTGCTGCAGGTAACCTATGTTTTATATTTATAATTTATATTGAATTTTTCCAAAGTTGGGGGAGGGTACAGAAGGAAGAGAAATGGGGAGGGAGGGGAAGGGAATACAGTGACATTCTTGACAAACACATACACAAATTTTTTATTTTACATCATCGATTTTGGTGCCTCATCAGTTATACATTTTAGCCAAGTTCTCGTACAGTAGATACATACAGGCTAAACAATGAACCCTTTTTAGATTTCTGGTTTTTATATATTTTTATATTTGTGATGTCCAGTTAAAGACTAAAGATTGTACCCCTGCAAAACAATGGGGAGTGTTCCCAAGGAATGGAATCTTTGGGTATGCTATGGGAGGATATTGGCTTGGTTAAGAGGTGGACGGCCATGTGATTGAAAGCTTTCGTAAATCAACCAGGGTTGCCATCTTCTGGAACTATGACCACGAGTCCCTTAGTATACACTTAGTTTCACCATTTAAGAGAATACCATATCCTTTTTTTAATCTGTATGAGAGATGGCAGGTTTGGACTCATCCAAAGGGCGGCTAAGCAGCATCTCACTGCAGTCATGGTATGTCTGCCAATTTGTTAGGGTGTTTACTGGTGTCTTCCAAAGGTCTGTATAGGAGACCTGATCAGGCATCTAAAGGGGAAAAAAACCAGGGTCCTCTCCGAGAATTTATGTATTTTTTTCCTAAGCTCTGCCACCTTAGGACATGACCATCACATATGAATGAATGTGGCCTGCTTTCTCCAACCTTTGGGGTATCCTCTGTTTTGAATAGAGCTGCCGTGTAGTCAGCATAGAATTTTCCAGGGACCTATACCTTGCACGTAAAGCTTGCTATGTAATCATTGGTACCAGCAGCACATGGAGATCTATCGCAAGGTTTTGACACAGGGATTGTAACAAGCTCCACTCATTTCATTAGCATTATACTGGTTTCTTCTTCTCATTCTACTCCTCATAAAAGTTGTTCCTAAAACAAGCAGTCTCCCCTACATGTTTTTTTGTTATTTGTTACCCAGGATTGGCCCATGGCCAAACGCCGCTATTTTCAGCTCCACGGACCCCCTCATGCCCTTCACTTACTGGTGATGTTATTGGGTTTGTCTCCTTCCAGGGAAACAAAATGGCTGCCAGATCTCGGGGCAATAGGAGGCTGCAACATCATTGGTTGTGGTTTCCTGTTGGATGGCCATTGAAATCCCTTTTAAAAACCAGGACGTAATACCAGGAACTTCTTCAGTAAGTATCTCAGAAACCGAGGGGTCCCCAGACCTAAACAATAACATGGTTCAGCTCTGGAGGATTCACCTGGTTCCAATCCTGTTAGTTAGGGGAGATTGCTCCTTTTAATTAGTTGACTCTTTTACTATTTGTACCCATCATCTTCTAGAGGCTCATTCGCAGGGGGTTATTGATGAAACTGGAAACAGTGCTGATCGGGGCACTATTAAAAGGAAACTCAATTAACCTCAATGAGAATTTCCATGTGATTATGCCCCAATCAGCACTATCACAGTTTAATAAATAAAGTCTGATAGTGAGCACTGAGGCCATGTTTAGCTGTGTTACTGAGGGGTTGGGATTAGATTTGCCATTTGGCATATTCTTTACTACAGCCATTCATGTTTAGTAATAATTTTTGTTGAAGCACTGCTTATATGTTGCTATTAAAACACAAAAAGCGGATTGCTTTTCCAAACTTACCTAGGTGAATACATATGATAATGTGAATTGAATGTATTGTTGATAAGACTTTGCATGACATACAAAACTTAGGAATTACATCTACAGTATGAGTAGTTATCTTGTGACTGTAAATGGATTGGTACGTAGTCATTAAGTATTTAATCTTAGTGGTCAATAATTTTTCTAACTGATTGATACAATATTGTACTGATTTACAGAAGGGACTTAAAAACTGAAAATCTGATAAAGTGTTTCATCAATATAAATCATTTAAATACGGTATTCTTTGTTGCTTAACATTGTTTTATGTTATATATGTAGCGCAATGTATTCTAGATGTTTTGGGAAAATCCTATGCACAGAAATATAAAGCTCTGAATAAAGAAAAATATGAATATCAACAAATGTTGTGTTCTAGAATAACTTAACACAGTCCGGAATTCTTGCTGCTGGGATTTGTATAGTATCTTGTGTGGAAAGCATTATTCTGCTAATAAAATATTTCTACTTACAAGTTACTGATATGAATAATTAATTTGCTGCTAGTCCTGCCAGTTGAATGTAACCAGTGCATCTTGATTTTCTTGCCTAAAGCACCATTTTATTTCAATATACAGTAATATTTTTAGGATAACATGGGAACATTATCTCATTTTAGATTGATCAACTAAATGCCCTTCCAGAATTTGACCTTCATCCTGACTTCCGAGAAAGTGATCCTGATTTGGAGGAAGGAGAAGAGGATGATGAGGATGGGGTGTTTGGTCTGATGGAATACTCCCAGCATTCGCCTCCTGAGAGCCCACAGCTCCAGACAGCTGAGTTACTACAGCACCAAAAACAGGTATTGTATTGGCAAAAGAGAGCTTGGCGAAACATTAAAAAAAGCCTAAGATCATCTGTTTCTAATAGCAAATGCCCATATAAAATCCTTTCAACACTTAGCAAAGGTTAGCTTTCAGAATCATTCTCCATATCCACAAGCTGCAAAACGTGAACATCCTATGTTTGTTTTTTGTTTTTTTAATAAATCAGTTCTGTAGTATTAGACCAGGGGGAGGCCAAACCTTTTTCCCTGCGCCCCCCTGCCGGCGGTCACCTTACCCGCGCGAAAGCACCCCCCGCTTCCCCACTTACCTCGTCTCCGGCGTCATGACGTCACGTTGCCATAGCAATGTGACATCACATGACCTCACGGCGTCATTTGACGCCGCGTTGCCATGGCGACATGTGTGGAGCCAAGGTAAGTAAAGGTTTACAGGGGCCCTGCAGCTCCCCCGGCACTTAATTTAAGTACCTTCAGGAAGCGCGCGGGGCCTTTGTAAACCCCGCGCCCCCCGCAGGCAGTCTCTCCATAGGATCCCCACCATACCGTAGAGGAGTCAGGATCTGAGGTTCCCTGATAGCTGGGGATAACAGGAGCGATATATGAGCCGTATCTGCAGCCCTCAAGTCTGGCTGATGGGTGCCTATGTGGGTGACTAAGTCCTGCACCGCATCACACATCTGTGCCAGTTGTCGATCGTGTAGGCCGAGGCGTTGCTCATGATCCCCCAAGTACTGTCCTTGCAGGGTAATGGCTCGTCCTACCTCAGCGGGGTCCATATTTGTGCCGAGCAAAACGTAAAGATGCTCGTCTCAAGCAGGAAGCGACCCGCAGGGCTGAGGTAGGAAGGTGAAAGAACTGACCTGAGCCGAGGGACAGAGTCCTGATAGAGTAGTGAGTCGTAAGCCGAAGGTCACGGCTGGCAGCAGAGTTGCGTAGTCGGTGTGGATGCAGAGGGCAGGGCAGGCCGAAATCAAAGGTTAGTCGAGGTACTTGCCATGGTCGGGGGCGGGCTGAAGACATGGGTAGTCGAGGTACTTGCAATGGTTGGGGGCGGGCTGAAGACAAGGGTAGTCGAGGTACATGAGCCGGGTCTGGTAATGTGAGAGACAAAAAGCATAAACGCGTTGCATGAACACAGCAAGAAACTGGTACTTTGCTCGGCAACTTCCTGCTATTACGGGGCTGTCCTTTTAAAGGAAGTAGCCAGGAGCAAAAATGGACGATCCAGCCACAGAGGGCGAGCAAGAGCAAAATCCAGGACCGGAATATGAAAACCCGGAAAGGATTTGCCAAACCTCATACTTTTTTAAATTGTGAAGTGTTAATACAATTCCTGCTTTCCATAATCATGGATGACCTTTAAACATAATTAATTATAGCCTCAAAAAACTCACTGTGACCTATTATTTTATTACAATCATCAGTCAACCATGACACGATTAATCTCCAGTACTCTGCTGTTTTGGCTTAGGAATTTCAAAACTATTGGGAACTATGTCATTGTTTATTCACATTTATGATTTGGATTCTTCCAGGTAAGATGTAACCCTTTGTGTTGGACCGAGCACTGCATATGGAAAAGCACATACTTTGGGAAATAGGCAAATCTAAATATGTAAATTATATGCAAATAATTAACATTTGCATATTTCCCCGGTATCTCGGGTCTTTCTCTCCCGCAAAGGCCCTAAATCGACATTTCTGGCCAATTTTCAGGCAGTACTAGAGTAAATCGGGTGAAAAGAGCATAGCAATGACATGTGAAACAGTGCAATATTAATAAATTGATATTTTGTTATGAATACAGCAAAAATTCCAAATTGTTATTGCATCAACTTGCAGGCTACTTTCAGGTGATTTTGCATTTGCAGTATTGGAGTTTAATTAATAGGCCCCTATGTATTATGCCTGGGCCGGCGTGATGGTAGTGTCTGGGCACTGAGCCCCGCGGTTACAGAGGCCCCGCACTCTCCCCCGCAATAATTAAAGTGATTGCCGGGGAGAGAGCGCATAGCCTCTGTAACTCTTACTTTCTTTGGCGGCATCTCCTCCTGCATGGTCACGTGATCATGGCTCTGCGATGTCCATTGGCGTCAGCGCAAATAAAAAATCTCTGTGAGTCATCTTTTAGTGCTATTTCTATAATAGTATGTTTATCTATCTTTCATTCCACTGCCAGCTGTTGAGCGCAATATGCCAGAAGTTTAGCACAACGTGATTTTCTGTGCTACATGCCAGAACTTTTGAGTGAAAACCTCCATTCCTGATATATAACTTTTAGCAATAGGCACACTGCGCAGACTTAAATTATACAGATAGATTTTAGCTATGACTTGTCATAAAGAAGATAGTCTCCTATTATTGAGATTACAATTTATTTATTTTCCGCTCTTTAATGGGCACTTTTAAAAAAAAAAATGTTTTAGTGTATATACTTTAGATGTATTATAATACAAATAATGTTTTAGGACATTCTACCCCTTACCTGAGTGCACAGCTAAGAAAGTACTTCGATTTTCTGTCTTTACTTTTGACATGTAACGTAACTACACCATTAACGCAGTGGCAAAGAAAGATTCCACTTTGAGATGAAAAAATAATGAAACATTTGTATTTTTGAATCTCATCTCTTAGAATAATCACTGATCTGCAATCATCAATTTCATAGAAACGATTTGCGGAGCTTTTTTTCCGTTTCCCTATATATTTTGGATGTATAACCGAAGAGACTAAAACAAAAAAATGAATGTAGTCCTAAAAATAAAACCAGTTCTGTTACTGCAGGCAAATGAAAATCGCCGTCTCTTAGCTGCCATGAAGGGCTTATTGGATGATTTTCGATCTGAGCTGCGGGATGAAGAAAGAGAGAGGCATGAGATCCAGCAACAGTATGCTGATGACAAAGCTGCCTGGGACGTGGAAGGGACAGAACTGAAGTGTCGCTTGGAGCAGGTACTCAAGTCAGGGTGCTCGGGGGGGGGGGGGGAGATTCATTGTGCTACAGGCTTTGGGGTCTACATTATCAAGGCAAAAAGTGTGACATTCTGGAGCTGCAACAGATGTTTCACTTAAAAAATCCTTTTCTCCTCAAATAAACTTTTTTCTCCTCAAATCGTCCCACTTTTGCTTTGCTACATAGACCCATTTGAGGGCAATAGGAGGGTCCCATTTATGGTTTTGATTAGGACAAATTGTGGGGGAGAGCCAAGTGTAAATTTGTACTTCTGTTACATTGCTGCAAGGCCCAAAGAACCAAAGCCGAAAGATGATGATGTAGTGTGGATGGAAGGGGAAGGATTGAGCTCTTTGCTAAAACAGACAATTAACGCTGAGCTGTTGAGGGTATGGAAAGTCTGCTTTGGGAACCTTTTCTCTACTTCTATGCCTCAGTCTTAAGTCATCCCAGAGCTTGGCATTTACCGACTCTGCTGCATTATGTTTTATTATTTTTGAAATATTCGGTCTTTGGAAACATATATTAACCACTTGAGTGTACAAAAATAGGTTAGCACTTACCATGCTTTAATGAAAAATGGGTTCATTTCACTGTTCATGTCTACAGCCAAGTTTATTTCTAAGCAACTAAAGCAAAGGCCCTAAAGCAAAAATACTAATATCACATGACAACCTGCAATCCTGGGCCTTAAATACAGAATTACAGAATTCTCTCTTTAACACAGGTAATCACCTAAAGCACAATTTCTCAAACCATAAACAGAAAAATTGAGCTTCTGTAACCATAGCTTCAAAATATAAAAATGGACTATTGTGTAGAGATCACAGATTAGGTGGGGAAAACATAATTAAATAAAGATTAACCTAATTAGCGTTCACGCTGCCTCAGAGCGGTGACATCACCAACTCTCCAAGCATGAGTACAGGGTGTCCTGCATAATTTTGCAAGCACAAGCGGGGAAGAGTCACTTTTTTTTTCATTATTTCTGTACATTCATAGTATGAGTGATATAGTGGCAGCCTACCCTTTCACTTGCAGAGGATCGCAGCGAAGCAGGTTGTCAGCGGAGGAGAGCAGGGACACAGCGCTATTGCAGGGCAGACACCGAAGGAGGGGCGTTTGACATCTCCGCCCTCCGGAGTGCTTCTCCCCGTACCTCCGAAGCCCCCGCGCGTGCGCACACGCACACCCTCACGTGGCCGCCACCTGCACTATCCTGCTCGGCCGCCCGCACACATCTTCGGCTGCCAGCCCGCGCACATCTTCTTGGCCGACCGCAGCACAGCTTTTTCGCCCTCCCACGCACAGCATCTGCCTGCCCGTGCACCCAGGTTTCGCCGCACACGCCCCCCCCCTAAATAATCTCCCCCCCCAGTTTGTGCAGCGCTGCATTCAATCACAACACACACACACAATCACAACACAGACACAGCACACATACTCAATCACAACACACACAGACAACACTCAATCACATCACCCACTCAATCACAACACAGACTATCACAACACACACACAGACACAACACATACTCAATCAGAACACACACACACTCAGCACACACACACACACAATCACAACCAACACAGACACAACACACTCAATCACAACACACACCTACTCAATCACAACACACACACTCAATCACAACACACACTCAATCACAACTAACACAACACACAATCACAACCAACACAATCATAAAACACAATCATAACACACTCAATCAGAACACACAGACACAACACACACTCAATCACAAATAACACACACAAACACACTCAATCACAACACACACTCAATCACAACCAACACAACACACACTGAATCACAGAAAAGACACACTCAATCACAACCAACACAGACAACACCCACACCCCACACATACTCAATCACAACACACACACACTTTAACCTGGGGGTCGGGGGAGTACTAGGCATGCTCCTGCTTTAGTCCCCCCGTGGGCTGCTGAAAACTGGGGCGGGAAACAGACAGCAAGAGAAGGAGGGCTTGTCTGTGTGCAGAGAGAAGCCCCGCCCCCTCTGCAAGACACAGAGCAGAGAAGCAGCCTCAGCACGGAGCTTCTGGCTGCCCGTGCACAGCTCTGCCCGCCCCCAGGTTTCCCCGCACGCAGCCCGTGCCCTCCTTAAATAATCTTGCGCCCCACCCCCCAGTTTGCGCACCGCTGGTATATGCTATACACTCACATTGCCCCTTGGCAGATCCCTCTCCAGTGTGACATGGACATGTGACTCTTAATAGACGAGAAGTGTCACAGGAGAGAAGTACTTTTACACCAAAACCACCGGGATCACTAGCACCAGACAGGACAAAGTTGTTGAATAAAATGGGGTTTATTCTGGCACGCCAGCAGACAAGTAGGGTAGTAGACTCTAGCCACACGAGGTGAGGGGCCTGCTTCAAGAAGGCTTTCTCTGTCCGCTTCTCGTCCAGGATATCAGAGGGCTGATCACACAGCAGCCACTCACATGGATCTCCAGCTGGTCCTGTAAAGATCTAAACTCCTTTACAGCATGTCTCTCAGTCTCTCTGTCTCTCAGATGGTCCTCTGAGGGAATCTCCACACTCCTTCCCAGAGTGTCTCTCCCTCTGTTAGCTTCTCTGAGGAAATCTCCACACTCCTTCCCAGAGTGTCTCTCAGTCTCTGTTAGCCTCTCTTGCGCTCAGATGCTCTCTGAAGGTAGATTTGATTCTCTGATCCACAGCACACCTTATATAGCCCTCTGTGGCAATCCCTTGCATGGGAGGGGGCTGCTGGACAATTAGGTTGGTGCCACAACAGCCAGAGGGCGTGCTAAGAACCCATCCCTGATTGTTCACTCTTTCTCACTTCACCAAATGTCTGTAACACCTCCACGCTTCCAACCATTGTCTCAATACACATTTATCTGCAGGAACCTCAGCTGATTAAATCAGAGTCCCCTCCATACAAATGTACACATAATCCATTTATCACTTTGCAGGGCTGACTCCCAAATCACATCACAGTGCTTACACATAGATCACAAGCACTTTACCTCATATTGCTTGCTCAACTAGACTTGGGGATTGCATTTGGAATACATTCTCACATACATAGTGCATTATACATTCCCTGTTCTCCCCCAGATATTAAATATATTTTGTTGAAATACGCCTTACATAGGTGGTAGCTAACTGGGCTTCATTTCAGTTTTATGATGCCAGATATCCCTACCGTCACAAGACGCAACCAATAGAAAAGACTGTGGAAGAGATACTAATGGAACAGAAACCTTTAAGACGGTCTGGAGCAGCACGTGGATTCAGAGCCTGAGTGATCTCCGAATGGACAGACAAAATCAGGGTCAGTCCATCCTGCATCCAAGCAAAGCGTCGAGGAGCATAGAGGTCTACCGAGACGCATGTGATAGCAGTCCCTGAGAGAGAGGGAGAGAGAAAGCTGAGACGGTTCATTGGAAGTTTGGATGAGCCCCAAGCAATCAGGTTACAGGTGTCGTGAGTAACGAAGAGAAGGGATCCTCAGTTAGAGACAAGGGTACTGAAGGCTTTGCGAAGAACAGGCCTGCCACCCACAGTTAATAAGAGCTCCAGCATTCTTCGGCACCAACACATGGGCCCCTCATAAGACGGGGTTGTGGGAACATGGGCGAAACATTGGTACACGACTGTGCAGCGTTTTATAAACACTGTAACAGTATGTACATGATCCTCTGACTGAGGATCATGTTTATGTCTATTTCTGTGATAAGAAGGGGTTTATATAAATACTTTTTGTTTTTCAAGGCCTAGTGTCGTGTCCTATTGTTTGACTTTGGTCCGTGTGCCCAGTACGTGGGATAGCACTGTTTTAACAGCAAGTAGGACTTTGGACCCCACCTTAGCGTGTAGAAGCTAGTCTAAGGGTATACAAAGAGGGGTTACACTTATATATGTAACCTGGGTTAATACACACAGATATAAAGCTGACCTGGAGATTTCTCCAAGAGGTCGTGTCTTTTTGGCATTAAACATTCCTCTGTTTAATTCCAAATTCATATCTCGAATGCGTGTTTTTTATCCTCAAAGCCCCTACATTGAGAACAAATTAAGCCCACCTTCTGGCGCGTCTCCTGAACTCCCCCTCATCAATTTACCATATGGCATTTTTAAAGTCCGGAAAGAGAAAATAGTTTTCTTTTGAATTAAAAAATGCCTGAGTATAGAAACATTCTCAGAATTTTATCCCTGTAATTCCTAGAATATAGTGACCTCATCACATTCAGGTGAGTTTGCCGAGAGAAACTAATAACTGACCGTCGCACAATGGTGGATTGTTTAGCATCATTTAATTTGTCTGGTTGCAAATGTTACAAATATATATTTGTTTTTCTTGTGAATTGTATAAGATCCCCAATATTTTATATTTAGTAAACTTACACAGATATATGGAATGTCTTGCTGGCCACACACCCTCTGGCGTTCCCAGAGCCTTTTAGGAATATCTTATGGCACAAGGTTAGATGCAGCTGTGATGTAACCAGGACATCACCAGCAAATATATGTAAAGAACCGAGTAGAGTTTTAAAATGTTGTAAATCTAGCTAGCTGCACATGAAGTTATCTTTATACAGACATACATAATTCATAGATGCAACCGGACTTTTACAACTGCAGTCTTCCAATATAGTGTAACCCTCCCTGTCCGGCTACTAGGGACATTACATTGGTGTGGTGTGTATATGGCTACTCCGCATGGGTCACCGTGACTCTGGGTGCTGGATTCAGGCGGCTGGGCGAGGAGGTAGCACGGTTGTAGAGTAATGGGCGCCAGGAACTTTTGTAGTACAACTGTCTTTTATTCAGGTCCCCCAGGCATGGGGACCGCACACCACACTTTATACACCGTTGCAATGTCCCTTTATTTCTTTATGGTTATCAGTGCTTTATGCGCTACCATGAATGCCCACTCTTAATGCTCATACTGAGGTATATCTCTTAGTTGCTTAACTGTTCTGAGACCCGGTTTCCCCTAGATTTCCTGTTCAGGATATCCCTCGGTATTCTATCTGTAATGCTCGTCCCATTGGGGCTCCTAGCGGGTTCTGTTCAAGTGACCCCAATACCTTTTGTCAGTGTAGGGACTGCCACTTCCCTGCCACCGACGAGGACTGTTAATGCAGACCTATGGTTAGAGACGATCCGTCAGCACCCAGGTGCCTTGTCACTGAGGCCCTCTGTGGCATGCTATTTGCATACTTCAAAACCTGTATTGGACTTCCTTAATCTTCTTATATGATCCTGATTTAAAGCTGTAGTTCAAGCTGCCGTTTAAAAAAAAATTCCATTCAATATGTACATCAATACAATCTGCACACTGACAAGTGATTAGCTAAGTTGCCGATCGATTCGTTCTGCTGTGATCGATCAGCGAAGATTCGGCTCGGGGGTTTATTAAATCTCTGTTAGTGCAGCAGAAGGTGTACCAGTGCACCAATTGTATTTAATGACTGCCTGGTCACATGATCGTCCCCACAGAACTTTGTGTCTTTTGTCCTCTTCTGCTGCACTGACAGCCATTTAGTGAACCCACGAGCCGAATCTTCGCCGATTGATCAGCTAATTACTTATTGTGTATATTGTATTGATGCACATATTAAAGGGAAACATTTTTTTATTTTATTTTTAAACGGCAGCTTGGACTGCTGCTTTAAACAGTACTCTCCTTTATTTGTGTCAATACACTCATGCTGTATACAAAGAGTCATGGATCATTCTGCACAATTATAAACTTGGTAGTAAAATGTTTTCACTGCTAGCATTGCTATTGCTATTATAAAAGTACCTAAATGATAAATTGCATCAGAAATGTGTCTAAAAATGCTACAACCATGCATCCTGTCTGTGTGTAATATACAAAATTGTAATGGAAATGTGCAATGTACAGAAAACTGTTAAAGTTCCGTTTAATAGAGGGGGGTATTTTTTTGTTTAGTAACAAATGATATAGTACTATAAGAGTCCCCACAAAAAACATTACAGTTCTACTGAAAATGTGTACATGTGTACAGTTGTCACAGGCTACCATTTTATTGTGTCAGCTTTGTGTACACTTATCTAGACAATAGATTAGCAGTAAATCAGCTGTAAAATCTGGCACAGAACAAATTTTTAGCAGACGGGGATGTTGCCAGTTGAGGAGTTGGTTGGATTATAAATTAGTTTACATCCTTCCTGAATCCCAGTGTTCCTCAGAACAGACACTGATACTTCTGATGGTGTGATCTCATATTTCCTGTATTTTCCAATCTGCACGTTACAATTTACCCACCTCCCTTCCTAAGTGGAAATATGTATGTGCATTAGTGTCATACTTTCTGACTGTTAAACGGTCTTATTTTTTGTTGTTGTTGTTGTTAAAGGGACAGTCCCTCTTACAACTAACGTATACTAATGACAATGACACTTATATCTGGGTGACTGATGAATATAACACCAACTCCACAAGGCGAAACCTTGAGAAAGCGTTGTGGAGGCGTGAAACACGTGCGTCAGGTTTCAGTCTAGCGCTGACATCACTAGTCAGCGCACCTCAGAGCAGGAACATACAGGGAAGGAGAACGCTGCTCCCGGGTGTTATTGAAGCCCAGGGGACGCGTTTCACCTGTCGCAACTAGAATAGGGATATCTTACATTCTGCCAATTTTGTATTTAGAGCAACTGACTAGTAATTAACAGTCAGATAAGGTCATTGTGTCACCAGCACTCTGATACCAGTAGATCTTATCTCCATGTTAGGGACCAACTAGTAACTGTTTCTATTTAACCTATCTCCTATGTGTTACAATACACCTTGCCATATTACCCTGCCTATACTTTGATATGTACCTAACAATAGCCACACCAGAGTATCAATACTGACACAAAATACTGACTTTATCAGTCTAATTTTGTTATTTTCAACAGACTGCTTTTCATCTGTCTACACTGATTGGTAATATAACCCAATACTGGCAAATCAGATGATTGGGATCTAAGAGCTGACAATTATTTGCTATCAGTTTCCCTGATCTGCCTAACAGCTGCAATTGAACAGACACTAGAAATTGTTGGGGTCTGGAAGCTGACAATTATCTGCCGTCAGCTTCCCAGGACTATGTATTAGCTGTGATTGAAGAGATATTATCAAACTATTACTGCCCACATGGGTCTATTATCACTATCAACAGACTTTATTTTCATCTATTTACATGAGCCCTCCTAGGGCTCTCCTCCAGGGCTCTGAGGGACCACTTCCTGTCCAAGAAGCATGCTTGTGGCTGTCACCCAATCTTTTGCTGGACCTTGCTCTTGATATTCGAGAAGCTTTTTTTGCAGTTCTCGGTGTGCCATTCCCAAGCAGAATATATGGTCACAAATCTCCTTCCAGATCCTGCTCTTCTCTGAGGAATTGGTCCTGGATGCAGATAAGAGCACAACGTGTTCAGATGTTACTATACTGTAGGTTTCTCTAAGTTTAGAGAGTGAAATGTTTATGAAGGAGACATGCTATAACCAATCAAACACGTGTGAGTATCTGTGGCACTATCAGGATGTATGAAACCCTCGGATGTAGCATGGGATCCCACAAAAGACAGGAGTCAGAAATATATTATATATATATATTCAAACTGATAGCTTAATATATGAAGACAGTGATCACAAAATGGAGTTTGCAATAATGTGCAGAGCTGCACCAAAAACGATGGTATCTAAATAATAAACAGGAGACAACAGCTAAAGGATAAAACAGGACAAGCAAGATAAGCTGCAAGGAACTGCAGTTCTAACTGCAACAGCAAGAAAATAGCAAGGTGAAAAGATAATACACAGGGGGATCCAAATAGTGCAAAGGGAATACACAACAAAAAAAATGTATTTGAATGTTAGTAGAAATAGGAGCCAGAATGATGAGGATCAGGGAAAGCCGCACCACTAGGGAAAAAAATAATAAAGTGACTCCTGACCTGTCAAACAGAATGTTTGGCAAGCAAAGACCAAACAGGATGGGTGAAGTTTTATAGCCAATCTAGGAGCGCAGCTGACCTAATTAGCTATTCTAGTTCCTACTGGCCAGTCAGAACCTAAGGCCTCGTTCAGGGTGGCAGAGACAGGAAGTGGAGGGCGCACACCCGCGTGTGCGCGCGTCAGTCTGCTGGGCGATGTGTGCACATCATCCCCAGCAGACCTTTGCTAGCATTGAGGTGGCGAAGTACCAGTGATGCTGCTGCAGCTTGAAAAAACAACTTGAGTTGTTTATTGAAACTGTAGCAAGTGTCAACTCCGTACTTCGGCGACAGGGTAGCTGCTACCCTGACAACAGATATTAACTTTAAATACTTTGTTTCAAATGTGCGTGCGCACGTCGCGAAGCAGGCACCCTGAACGAGTACTCCTCTGTGTGCTCCTACAGGTCGGCGAAACGTACTGCGGGAAGGAATCATGAGAGGCACATTCACTGACACTAACAAGAGGGAGGGGGGGAAGTAGATGTGTGACAGTCCCCCTCTCCTTTAGTATGTATATTTAGTACGGTGTGGCTTTCTAAAACATGCCATGTCTCCTAAGTGTAAAATATTTGTGCCCTTTCATGAGCTGCAGCATGTATGTAATTTAAAAATAAATGGTAGTGTAAACATTGATGCTAAATGTAAATGTACGTGTTGCAGGAGGTGATGCAACAGGCAGAGCCTCAACCTCCAGAAGTGTGCTGCTCACTTTCCCTGTCTACCTGCACTCTCGTCCCAGAGCCCTCAAGCTTCCGCTGTTCCCTCAAGCCCCTGCTTGACTCCTCTAACTCTGTCCTTACGTCAGCCCCTCTAAGCCTCCTACCCACATTCTCTCCTATCCTCTCAGTCACACCTCCACTCCTCACCACTCACTACTCTCGCTTCCACTCCTCACACTCACACTGCTCTCACGCCCACTGCCACTCCTCACACTCTAATTCACTCTTCTCACACCCATTGCTCTCACTCACATGCCCACCCCCACTCCTTCCTTCCTCCATGTCACTCACTCCTCAAACTCAAACACAGACACAACAGTGAAACAAAATAAAAGTGAAAGACTACAAGAAAACTCACACTGACAAGACAATAAAATTAAAAATCAAAATACAAGGACAGAAGACAGCTCGCTCAAAATTCACTACTAAATCGCTCTTACTCCCCACAGCATTGACACACTGTGTAAAATGGCCGCTTAATACAGTGTGTGATGCGTTATCTCACGCGCTTATATTCACTCTGCTTCAAAACAAAATTACAACCCACAGACTTTTAAGACCCCACAAGTCACATAGTACATACGAAACAAGAGAGCTGTGATGTGTTGAACGCTTTTGTACAAGAACCATTATGCTTGTCCAGTGAAAAGTATCACAACCTACAATACATCTACATTTCTCTAGGAAGAATACAGCAACAAGGAATTTCTATTTCGGGGCAGAAGACATTTTACACAGATAGGAAATTGTGGTCATTGTGCTACTTTCTGTTCCAGTATTTACATATTTAATTTTTTTTTTTTAATGCAGTATGAAGTAAAGAGACAAAGAGCGCAGGGGGAAACAAGCCCGGCTGAGATGAAGGTGTCATTTAAGCGAGAAAGAGAGGAGCACAAGAAGCTGCTTGCTGACAGTCACAGTCTGGTGATGGGTCTGCGCAGGCAGGTTCAGCAAAGCGAAAAGATCTGGAGTCGGGAGAAGGTGGAGCTATCAGATCGATTTGACAGAGACAGGCTGGACTGGGAAAGGCAAAGAAAGGAGCTGCAGAGAAAAATAGACCTGGTAAGAAGCCTTCTGCAGTCAGTACTTATGATTGCAAGGTGAATTGAAATGTGTAAACGCCCGTTGATTTCAAGATATATAGCAGAAATATTACCTTACCGAGGATTATACACAAATTAAAGCAGTCCGTTTTAAGTCTGATTAGTACATTATTACAATTTATGCAGAATTGGGTATTCTGAGTAAATGGAAGAGAATATGAAGTTATGTTGCAGTTAAATAAAAGAGCTGTGGGTGTTGGACATTTTGCCTGGGTCACTTATAGACTATTTCATTCCCATGAAGGTATTATGCTCTCAGTTATTTACACACCCATCTTTGAACAAAAACCAGTCCCATTGCAGTGTTGTTGTGTAAAACAAATCACACTGGGAGTTATAGCTGCATAGTTTCCAAAGTAGCTTCAGAAACACACTGCATTGACCAATGCGCACCCCAATCCAAAGTTGCATAGTCTTGAAATCTTTAAACAAAACAACATATGTTATTATGATAAATCATTTGTATTCTGAAAAATTCAGTATATTCATAAGGAACATGGTAACACCTTTGTCTACTGAAGTGCGTTGCACTTTTGTTTAATTTGTGCTGGACTTTATTGCATTTATCTGTAAGTCATAGAGCTGTCAAGCTTCAACCTTCCATCACCAAGAGGTCAGCTCTCTGAGACGTGAGATTTGCGTAAGAGTCAGGCTCCCTTGATGAATTCCGTTTTCAGGCAGGAAGAGGACTTGGTTGACACAGTGAAGGGAATTTCTACATGTGCATTGTATAAAAAGGCTAAACACTAAAACATTTTTTTATTTATATCTTTACATTTCTGATCTGCCTGAGTTTTCAGCTGTACCGTGCTATTTGCGAACAACCGCAGGTGACTTCATCTGCAGTATGATTTTTATGCAAGCACAAAAGAGCAGGTTATCCCAAAGCAAAGAAACTGCATATATTTAAACAGCAATTGTTGGTTTCATTCATATACAATGCAGCTAACCCATGCAGACATACAGTAGCACTCCCTGGAGCTTCTCTAAAAGCATTTTAATAGATGAAAGTGCACATTACACATGGGAAGCATTGTCAGGTTGTAGTTATATGCCAGAAAGATGTCAAACCACTGAGCTTTCTAACATAGCCAGAGCTTGGGTTGTAATTGAACAGCTGTACTAACGTGAATGGATGCTTTGGTACAGAAAGATTATATTCCATGACCATGCTTTTCATCTGCCAAAAAACACTTTCAAGTACTAGCGGTAACATTAAAGTTTTTCATTATTTGCACTTGAACTTGCACTTGAACTCCTTTTTCTGTTGACTGATGTATCTAAATCAGTCAATTATTGATACACTGGTATTCACTGTAGGTTGGTTTATGTGCTACATGCCGCGCTAGACAACAGTTAACCTATTAGTGCAAATTATTGTATACTTTTATTTAGCCTGCCAGATTTGTTTTTTTGTTTCCCTTCTAATTAGATACTTTTCTGATTTAGAATATCTAATCGTGAATGACACAAATGCAGGAATACACTAACGCACAGTAGTGTACATGAGTTCTGCTCGCTGAAGCTTGAAGTTGACTATTTTCGGTATATTTCGCATCATTTCCCTGACATGGGTGCTTTTAAATAATCGCACAAGACCTGACACAAATTGATGCAGGTGATGTTACTGCAAGAATGGCATAAAACATCAGGGTTTGCTGAGCTCACAGTGTTTACTGACCATTTTCAGCTTACGGTGCATCTTACAGTACACATACATAAATAGACTACCATATCTCATTCTTCCCCGATTTATCATAATGTCCCCCAACTGCAAAACCAGTGCAAAATGAAGAGTTGTACCAGATTTATAAAAGGAAGAAACCCCATTGCTTTCAACAGGATGCCTCTTCTTTGATAAATCTGGTGCAACTTTTGCCCCCGTTTTGCAGGCAGGGTAGTTTTAGAAATAGACTCCAGCGAGATTTTATCAAGGACACACACATCTACAGTATCTGTCTAGCAAAACAGAATTAGGTGAGCTCAGACCTACCCCAATAACTGTATGTATCAGTAACATCATACAACATTTAATACCTTATGTTGTATGCTGCTAGTGAAAGGGAATTGACCATATTGTATTGTATGTCTTTATTTATATAGCGCCATTAATGTACATAGCGTTTCACAGTAGTAATACATGTGGTAATCAAATAAATAACAGATAATATAAATAACAGAGCATGGGAATAAGTGCTTTAGACATAAAAGTAACATTAAGGAAGAGGAGTCCCTGCTCCGAGGAGCTTACAGTCTAATTATGTTTATGGAAAACAAATACAAAAAGTCTGTGTTCCTCCCAAATTGACTTGCACTGTATTAGTGAGATTTCTACATTTTGATCCAAAGTCTTTTAACAAAGGAGTCATTTAGTTGCATCTTTGGATTAAAAAAAAAAAAAAAAAGATTTATGCCTGCTAACCCCGTCAAGGTAAACTCTATTTAAGCCGGTACCTACACTAAATGCGTAATATTTCTTATTGTCTTATAGACTAAATGCACAATATGTTCTTATTGTCTTGTGGACTAAACGTCGCAAATGATGTGAAAGTGCCTAAAGGGTTCAAATGGAGCCTTCAAGCTATCTATGATTCGGTGCAATTATCCATTGTAACACACCTGAAGAAGAGATCAGTGTATCTCGAAAGCTCGCACAAATAAAAGTATTTTGTTAGCCGCAGAACGGTATCATCTATTCGTTTTTGATTTTTAAGCTCAGCTAACATGGTACAGAAACCTCTACATTATATATATATATATATATATACAAATATAACTGTATGCTCATCTGCATGTCTTAGGCAGGTATGCAACCCCACCTTTCCCCATTATCACCCAGCATACAGCACTTCCACTGCAGCAAGGGATTCTGGGAAATGACATGCAAATGAGCACACAGTGTCACTTTTTGCCTCAATAACCATTTTTAACATGGTTCCCTATAGGCTTAAGCTTGCTGCATGGTCACAGCTTTGAGCACAGCCAGGGTTAAGGTGCATACCCAGAAAACCACCCACAGACAGCTGTTTCGACCTTGATGGGTCTCATCAGTGTGGGGTTGATTTTACTGGGAATGCAAGAGAGGCTATGGGATAGGCTAAACCATAATACTGAGTTAAGTTATGGTGAGTAAAAAAAGTGACAAAAACCCTCCACAGGAAAGCAAATGTGCAAATATAGCTGTATGCTCATCTGCATGTCTTAGATATATATACGTGTAGAGGTATCAGTACCGTGTTAGCCGAGCTTCAATAATCAAAAAATAAATAGATGATACCGTTCTGTGGCTAACGAAATGCTTTTATTTGTGCGAGCTTTCGAGATACACTGATCTCTTCTTCCGGCGATGTTACAATGAATGAAGCAAGGATAACTTAAAAACAGTGTCTCTTGGCATGTTATCTGTGCTTGTCCTTCCCCCGTTGTGGATGTGTTTTATGGCTAGAGGTGTCAAAGGGTTACTGAAAGCAAGTGAAGAAAGAGTGTGTATGTGTATCAGTGTGCAAGACTGCAACGGGTCTTCCCTGAAGCACCCTTATTATCATACAGACAACCCCATAATCTCAAGAATATTATGGTGAGGAGTAAAGTATTCAGCAGTACAACTGAATGTGGGACAAAACCATGCCAGGACCAAAGATGCAAAACCTGCGCAATGCTCTACACAGCGGACACAATACAAATACCACACAAGAATCGGGAATACAAAATCAGAGGAGGGTTCACCTGTTCCTCCAGCAATGTCGTGTACCTCATCATGTGCATGAAATGCCCAGGGGGCTGCTACTACATAGGTGAGGCAGGACAGGGGCTAAACAAGAGAATGAACCTGCATCGCCACAGCATCACACGCGGAACAAGAGACAGTCCTGTTGGCGAACATTTCTCTGACTCTGGCCATAAGATGAACGATCTGAGGGTTGCCATACTCAAAGGTAATCTTAAAACCCCGAAAGAGAGACGGTTGCATGAATACAAATTTATGCAACTGTTCGGGACACTTAGCAGTGGCCTAAACAGAGATCGAAATTTTATGAGTCATTACTGACACTAGCGAACTCTCTTCCCATGAGCGCTAAAGGCCATGTCTGTACATACTGTGCTATATGTATGCACACACAGCTGTCTCTCACACATACTAATACTCCTTATTTTTCCATCCCTATACACCAATAGGGACCACATAGTATCCACACACACTTTTAGTTGTGCTACAAACTCTCACATTTCCACACCCACCCACACCATTTATATCCCCTCTCACTCCACACACACCTTGTGTAGAGCACTGTTTATACTGTGGGCTCTCCATTCATTCTTATTCACATTGATACACATACACACTCTTTCTTCACTTGCTTTCAGTAACCCTTTGACACCTCTAGCCATAAAACACATCCACATCGGGGGAAGGACCAGCACAGATAACATTCCAAGAGACACTGTTTTTAAGTAATCCTTGCTTCATTCATTGTAACATCGCCGGAAGAAGAGATCAGTGTATCTCGAAAGCTCGCACAAATAAAAGCATTTCGTTAGCCACAGAACGGTATCATCTATTTATTTTTTGATTTTATATATATATATATATATATATGCAAATATAACTGTATGCTCATCTGCACGTCTTAGGCAGGTCTGCAACCCCGCCTTTCCCCATTATAACCCAGCATACAGCACTTCCACTGCAGGAAGGGATTCTGGGAAATGACATGCAAATGAGCACACAGTGTCACTTTTTGCCTCAATAACCATTTTTAACATGGTTCCCTATAGGCTTAAGCTTGCTGCATGGTCACAGCTTTGAGCACAGCCAGGGTTAAGGTGCATACCCAGAAAACCACCCACAGACAGCCGTTTCGACCTTGATGGGTCTCATCAGTGTGGGGTTGATTTTACTGGGAATGCAAGAGAGGCTATGGGATAGGCTAAACCATAATACTGAGTTAAGTTATGGTGAGTAAAAAAAGTGACAAAAACACTCCACAGGAAAGCAAATATGCAAATATAACTTGCTGCAGTGGAAGTGCTGTATGCTGGGTGATAATGGGGAAAGGCGGGGTTGCAGACCTGCCTAAGACGTGCAGATGAGCATACAGTTATATTTGCATATTTGCTTTCCTGTGGAGGGTTTTTGTCACTTTTTTTACTCACCATAACTTAACTCAGTATTATGGTTTATATATATATATATATATATATATATATATATATATATATATATATATATATATATACCTATATACCTTCATTCAAACCCCTACATAATAGTGCCAATATTGGTCCTTATTTACTAAACAGTCTTCAAGCACTTTGTAAGTATGGCACATAATGCAATCATGTTTTCCTTGGCTCTGTGTTTTTCTACAGGAAATATAAACAATGTGACAGTCTCCTATACAATTATAGGAAATAATGTTGTTTAAAATGGTAAGAGAAACCTACCGTCAAATACTGCTCTTGCATTTTTGCAAATAGATGAAAACAAAAGAGCTGCGAAGTACTCCATGCAAGTAAATCATCTCTTTTATAGAGAATAAAAACAATAATGTTTGTAGCAACATCTTGTGACTCGTATTCAGCATGCGCACCAGGTCTGTAAAGTGGAAGTAGTCACAGTTTTAATAAACCATATCTGAGGGGAGTTGCTTGGTTTTTGTTTGTTTTTTGCTGTACTACATTACTTTTCTAATTTGTTTCAGCTTCAAAAAGATGTGAGCCCACGAAGGAGAGAACACTTCCTTGGTAACCAAAAAGATGACAATGTTTGTCAATTTGCAGTCCAAGATGCTCTTCATGTACCCCATCCTCTTGGGTCAAGATCCTTCTCCGATTCTGATGAAATGCAGTTTGACGAACAGTTGCTTCCCAAGCTGAAGGGAACTGACCGGTGCTCTGGGTCTGAAAACCTGTTCCTTGATGCTTTGTCTCTTGATTCTGCAGACGAGGTTGATGTACCTCAGCCCCAGAAACTGGAATGTGAGAAGCTCTCACCTGAGGTAATGATTTGCTCACTGTTCTCTCCACACTGTCTACAGATGGACACATTTGAAAATCATGAAGACCAAAAGGATGGCATGGGTAGTTTACCTGAAAGGTGTGAGAATATATGTAGTTCTTTTATTTATGCGTGTCACAGGGGGAAAACTACAATATGAATTCAATTCTTATTTTATTGGAAAGTACTGCAGATGGAAGAGAAACAGAATAATGCTTTGATTTGACGTGCTTTCCCGTTTTGGGTGGACTGTATAAAAATACAGAACATTGGGAGATTTTTGTTTTACTACAGATAAAAAAGGAATTTAATTCTAGTTTTTTTCCCAACTTAGTTTTTATTGAATTTTTACAGAAATAAAATGGGAAGCGGGTGGGGAGGAGGGTTCAGAAAGAAAATTAAGGAGGGAGGGAACGGGGAACATGACACTTGCATTCATAGTTACATATACTCACAATAAGGATACATCGGATGTATTAGTATGGTTAGCATGGATATCTTTCCCTAGGTGCGTTCTCTGGGAGCATCCCTGGATGGGGAGGCCTAAAGGAGCACCGTATGCAAGTCTAGATTCAGAGCGGGACCCCCCGCATGGTTTAGCCAAGGCTGACAAACCTTCTGGAATTTCAGACATGTATTGTCTAAGTAACATCTTTTGTTCCATTTGACAAATAAACCACATCCTATGCTTGATGTTAGATATGGTTGGCAGTCCCCTGTTTCCAGAGTGTGGCTATCTCGCATCTTGTGGCTGTATTGATATGTGTGAGCAGTTTGTTCTCGGCATGGGTTAGTTGTTGGAAGGGTCTGTTCAATAGAAAGGTCCATTGAGATATCAGCTGAAATAATCCGCTGTTCCCATATTCTGACCCTGTTCCATAGGGCAGCCACCTTAGCGCAGGAGTACCACATGTGCAGGTAGGAGGCATTTTTTCCACAGTTCTTAGGACACAGTGGGGAGTACCCCGGGCAGAGCCTGGGTATTGCTACGGGGGAAAAGTACCACCTCATCATGACTTGATATGCATTTTCTTTGATAATAGTGCATATTGAGCTACTTGCTACCGCATTAAATAAGTCCGTCAAGTCTTCTTCTTCAAGTTCCACACCCAGGTCCTCTTCCCACAATGCCACACATTTTAACCTGTTGTGGAAGTCAGCCTATGGAAGTGCACTTCCTTGTAGTTGTGATGTCAGGCTCTTTTGGGTTTCTGCCTCTAAGCAGAGTTCCTCAGATTCTGTCCGTGTTGTGTATGGTTTGATGTGGTTGTCGAACGTTTTGATTTGCATATGGAATAATTCAGTTAGTGGTAGATTTTTTCTGTCATAAAATAGCGAAATTGTTGTATCTTGAAGTCTGAGCTTACATCATTTAACCTCACTATTTTATCTCTGGTCCAATGCAAGAGCGCATGTCTAGACAGATCAGAGGTAAATTCGGGGTTCACATGTAGTGGGGTCATCAGGGAATTCTTTTAAGTCAACTTATATTTAAATTTGAGTTTTTTCCAAAGCTTTAAAGAGTGAGAGATGGTGGGGATCGTGCTGTGGATGGCTGCTCTACTCTGGCGAGGGAGCTACAGAAGTGTGTCGAGTCTACTTGGGTGGACCAAGGTGGCCTCCAGCACAACCCATCTCCTTAGTTTCTGACCCGTATGCCAATGTACCAACTGCTTTAAAATATGAGTAGGCAGGGTAATGCCAGACCTCCAGCCCTTGAGGGATACGTTATGGTGTGTTTTTTCGTTCTGGGTCGTTTGTTGTTCCAGGTGAATTTTTGGATAAGATATTGTAAATTGAGGATGTCTTTTTGTATATTGGGAATGGGTAGGGTCTTAAACAGATATAGCAACCTCAGAAGCAGATTCATTTTTACGGATTGCACTCTTGCAATCCAGGAAACATTGAATTTTGTCCAAATTTATACTGTAGGTCTCCCTTGAGGGTTTTCCGTAGTATAGGATAATTAGCTTGATATAGTGATTTATAATCTCTGCTGCAAAAACATGTAGGTATATTATTCCTTTGTACGAAAAGGTACTCGGGCGCTATCTCTATATGGCGTATTAAAGATGTAAAGATGTAAAAAAGGGGGATATGATACAGCCTGAGAATAGTTTTCTTGTGATGTCCTCCTGTCACTCGGAACCCCAGCAGAATCTATCCGGGACCCTTGTTGGCAATAAATACAAAAAAGAATGGGGGAGCACAGTTATAGGAAACGGGCAGTTAATATGTCCTATTGGACTGGTGATCAATAAGGTAAGTGACACATCTATTGAAGTGACAGTTCATGGAGCAGACTCCAAACGCGGAGGGCATACATACATTGATGTGTGTATGTGGGTGGAAAGGTAAGAGAATAAATAACTTACACGGCCTTGTGTAAGTTCTATCACATCAAGGTTTCTTTGGGTTACTGGTCTTCTTATGAGGATGTATTCTTTTGCGGTCAAGACTTCTCACCAAGGAGAGAAGTCTTGACCGCAAAAGAATACATCCTCATAAGAAGACCAGTAACCCAAAGAAACCTTGATGTGATAGAACTTACACAAGGCCGTGTAAGTTATTTATTCTCTTACCTTTCCACCCACATACACACATCAATGTATGTATGCCCTCCGCTTTTGGAGTCTGCTCCATGAACTGTCACTTCAATAGATGTGTCACTTACCTTATTGATTACCAGTCCAATAGGACATATTATTGCTTTGGACTGCCAATGAAAGTCGAAATTTAGTTCCAGTAGCTTAAGTGCATCAGATTTAAGGTTTATATTAGGTGCCTCCGACTCAGTTTTGTTTAACTTGAATCGTGCTGTTGTATTAAATTGGGAAAGTTTGTTAAATACGTTTGGGAGAGAGGTGCGCGGCCTGGACAGCATCAGAATAACGTCGGGAGCAAACAGATCTAGTTAGTTTTCTTTGGATCGGACGTGGATTCCCCCAATATTCCAATTTTCCAGTATGTGGCCGCCAGCAGAACCTTACACAAAGCAAATAGGAGAGGGGAGAGTGGGCATCCCTGTCATGTGCCACTTCTTATAGGTAATGATTCAGATGGGGAGCCCTGATAGAACACCCTAGCTTTACGATTCGTGTAAAGGGAGAGAATTGCATTCAGGAAGGCACCCTCAAACCCAAATTTAGTTAATGATTTATGCATGTAGGACCAGTCAATCTAGTTGAAAGCCTTTTCAGCATCCAGGCTAAGCAACATGGCTGGTATGTTATTTTTTTTGGCCAGGGCCATAAGTTCAATCATTTACGTACATTATCAGCCGCTTGTCGACCTAAAATGAAACCCACCTGATTTGTATGGATCAGGGTGGAGAGGACCACATTCATTCTGTCAGCGAGATTTTTCGAGAATATTTTCAAATTTGAGTTTATTAGAGAAATTTGGCGGTAACCTCCACAAGACGAGTCATTACCCTCTTTATAAATAAGCGAGATTGAAGCATGTAGCATTGTCGATGGGAAAGAGGTGTTTTTAAACATTAAATTTAACAGTTTTAGTAGATGGGGGAGAGGATTACTGAAAATATTTTATAATTTATATTTGAAAAGTCATCCGGCCCATGGGGCCTTTGAGCTCTTCAAATTTTTGATAACCAATTGTAATTCTTTTATGGTGATGAGTTGGCTTAAGGCCTTCTTGTTTGCTTGGGTTAATTTTGGAAATTCTGTAGTCTTTAGGTAGGTCTGAATCATGGAGTTATTTTGGGTACTATTGGCAACTTTTGTACCGTCATATTGATTACTGTAAAACTTTTGGAATTCCTCCACTATCAATTTAGCGTGGAAATGAGCTTGTTCGTGCTCTTGTGGATCACCTGGATGCCGCACAAGGGTTTTTTGTTTCTGAGTTTGGCCACCAGGAGTGAGTCAGCTTTATTTGCCTTCTCAAAAAAACTAAATTTTGTCCATTTCAAGGACTGTTCCGCCAAGGTTGGTAAGAACAGGTTCAATTCTGCCCTAGTCTCCTTTAGTTTCTTTAGTGTAGCCTCTGCACGGTCTATTTTATGTTTGTGAGGTAAAATTGATTTCCTATCTTGGAGGGATTTTATTTTCGTCTGTCTCTCCCTCTTCTTGCCTGTCGCTATACAAATTAGCTTTCCTCTAATTGAGGCTTTATGAGCCTCCCAGAGGATGTGACACTACCTTCGGTAATGTGAACATAATTTGTCAGTTCCTGACCAATGTTCTTCTGAACATCCGGAACCTTTAAAAGGGTTTCATTAAGTCTCCAGTGGGCTCTAGGGTATTTGATAGGTAGGTCTGAAATCACTGTTTCCACCAGGGCATGATGAGATCAATTTTTGCTATGTATGGAAGATCTCGAAATTTGTGTGATCAGGCTCGTGCTTGTGATGATATAATCGATCCTGGAGTACGTATGATGGGGGTAAGAAAAGAATGTATAGACTAGTCCCTTGTTGATAGCTTCATCTCTCTCCATGTGTCTGCCAAATGTTTGAAGCTCAAGCTTCTCCTGAAAGCTCTTAAGTCTGATGTGGGGATGGCGCGTTAGTATTCATGGCTGTAGATCTGTACGTGGAGGCGTCCAGGGCGAGGTTAAGGTTTCCCCCTAGAATGATCTGACCCTCTGCTACAGTCCCCAGGACACTAAAGAATAAGTCTAGAGAGTTAGAACTCCTTTCATTTGGGGCATAGAGGCTTGCCAGTGTGATATCTCTGGCAAACAGGCTTCCCACCACTATTATATACCTTCTTTCCTTATCTGATTTCGTCAGCTTTGAAGAGAATGAAATACACCTATTCATCAGTATCGCTACCCCTCTCTTCTTCTTTCGAGCAGATCAAAGGAAATATTTCAGAAATTTTCATCAAGGTAAATTGGGGCCTTGGATTGTTTAAAGTGAGCCTCTCGTTTTCTTATCATCTAAGAAGGCCATCTTTATTTTGCAAGGGCTGTTTAGACCCTTGACTGGAAAATTATGGGTTACGCTTTGCCACCACTCCCCCCCACCCCCTCCCCTGGTCCACTGGCAGGGTGAGTAATGTGAATTGTACAGAAAAGAATGGGTTTTGTGTCTGGAAAATGAGAAGTGGACTATTTAAATACCTTGGAGCTTATTCCTGCACCCTGCCCGGGCTCTCCCCCGCCAAGCTCGTCCGAGGCCGCACCTGCTGCTGTCTGTAAGGCCTCAACAGCAATCCTGATAAGTTTTGCACCTATCACATTTGAACCTGGGGGTGTTTCGATTGGGAAACGGAGAGGGGGTTGGGGAGAAAACAAAATTGAAGGAGCACCAGGGGGATTTTTGTGATCTGTGCTCCATTGCCCTTAAAAAAACTGTGGGGCTATTGGGGTTAGAGGGGGTAATTGTGAGGTCAAGTGCACGAGCGCTCTAGGCGGGCTCTGCTGTGGTTGGGGATGTTGCCACGGCTCCTTTGACTGCGCAAGCGCAGAGCGAGCCAGACCCTGGGCACTTTCGTGTAATCTTTCTTCAAATCTGCTCAGTGCTCGGGTCATCTTCACCATTGGGGGTGTTGGTTGTTTTAAAGTTAGTATAACATAGCAATAACTGTACAGTAAAACATAGTAATGACGGTACGGTAGAACATAATAATAAAAGTATGGTAGAACATAGTAATTATGGTATGGCATTACATTATAATAATAGCACGGTAGAACATAGGGACACACTTTTACCCGTTATGTATTATCTTAGTTACACAAGCTTATGTGGGTGAATAGGCTTATGGCTGTTTTTTCATTTTGCATTGGACCTGTCTGTTGTGGCAAGCTGGGGACATATATTTATTTTGTCTCCTCGGAATGCTACAGCTCTTACAGTGCGGGGTAGTATGAGGCCAATTAAATACCTGCGATGTGATGGCCTCTGCCTCAGTTATATGAGGAGTTGGGAACCTAATGTGTCAGTTGATTTGCTCCTTACCTTTGGGGCCTAGCCTATATTGGGTCTTGGCCTACTCATTTCTGCCCTTCCCAGCAGCTACAGGCCTCCATTGTAGGAGGGTGTTCCAAAGCTCTCCCAGACCGGACAGATAGACACTGTTTTGTGGTGGTTAAAGCATTCCCCTCCTGGCTGAAACAGTTCTTTGTTATAATACTTAATTATCCCACATATCCCCTTAAAATCAGCATTTTAGAGGATCGGAGGATTGCTGACCCTTACTAAGGGAAATATAATATACGTGCAGGGCCTTTTAGCCTGCGTCCCCTGGGAAACTTGGGCATGTGAGAGTACCTAGAGATTGTCTTCGGTGGTCTCCAAACGCCACCGACACGCATGCTGGGAAAGGGACCCTGATCTCACTGTTCGTGTTCTGCATTCGATGGACATTCCTCCAGCCTATCAACTTGCCGAGGAGGGACCGTAGTTTAATTAATCCCGCCGGGACCATTTCGGCAGTATGTGCATGTGCTCTAGTCGGCCGTCATCATGAGGATGGGGGGAAAGGGGAGCCTCAGCGCCATGTGACAGTGGCCTACGGACAACTCCTCCTCTGTGTGGTCCGGTAAAATGGTGGTAAGCCATCTCATTAGGTATTCATTCGTCTCCAGGACCCCCACGCAGTTGGAGATTGTTTCTACGATCACGGTTCTCTGCATCTTGCAGGGCTAGTTGAAGCTCAGAGTGAAGCGGGGTTATTGAAGAGATCAGCTATATCTCATTCTGTGCTGTTTAGTTCGTCATTTGGAAGCTGCTCTTCTCCTTCCATCTCCGATTCAGAGCCTTCACGTGGTGTGAGGCCTCCTTCTCAGGTACTGAGCGTGGTTTCTTTGTGGCGAAAGAACTCTCCTAAGTTGTTCTGAACAATTTTTTTTTCCTTCCGAGGCATATCTAGCTTATGTTTTGTGTGTTCTCTTTGGGTGGTGAAGATTAATGATTTTGAGGGTTTAGATATACTTAATTGTCCTGAGTGCCACGGAGCTCAAACTCTATGCTGCCATCTCCTTCAGGGTCCGCAACACTCCATCTCAATTCCAGTTTTAGTAACTAACATTACAGAGAAAAGGGGCGTTATCTCAGTTTTTCTTTCTGTGACATACATACTTTACAGGGGTCCCATGCAATTTTAAGGACAAAACTGCACAAAGGAAGTTTTCAGATTTATGCATTGCTAAGAGATCGGGTGGTTGCGATTCCATAAGTCCAGTGATACTGGAGTGCGGCCAGACTCTAGCAACAAAAAACTTTAACTTGTCACTTAATTTCCGTTTGTTAGTAATTTGGGGGAATATAATTTCCAATAATGTACAGGTTATTATCAATTGAAACTTCTTTCATAACGGCACATGTTTAGCTGTATTCATCCATTTGGGCTAGAACTGAGAGCTAGAGCCACACAATTTAGTTAAATCAGGGCTCACGACAAGGCGTTACCTATAACAGGAACAGGCGTTAAATTCTCTGGGTTCACATAGTATTCCCAAAGCTAATTATATGTAAAAAATAACATCCATGCTACATCTGATTTGTATAGGCAATGTCACGTTAATGTAGCATATCTTCCAGTAATATGACGTTATGCCAGTCTTGGCATCATTCTTCTCCAGATCCCAAAATAGGGCTTTTGCTGAAGTGGAGAAAGAGAGAGAGAGAGGGGAAACAATTAGCAGCAGGAAATAAAGCAGTGTTATTTAAATTATGCCTGAGTGTGAAGTTACACACTTGCAAACACTGCAAACACCCTATTTCAGTGAATGGGAGTAATGCCAATTTTAGATACAACTTAAATAAAGAAAAAAAGAAATATAACCCGCTCAACCTAGATTGGCCAATGGTCAAAGACACATATCGGTGCACAAGGGTAGGTAATGAACACTGAGAAAGAAAGAAACACCGGGTGGAGCAAAGGCACTACCTCCCGGATAAGTCCCTTGATTTTGCACTCAGGATCTGAGAGGGGAGAGTGCCCTATCTAATAAGAGATATACAGTCAAAGACAAAAAAAATCTGGTCCTATATGCGGTGAAATAGGGGTATGAGTAAATTAAAAACACATTTAATAGGTATATAATGGAATCAAATGAATCGGACCAGATTGGTACAAAGTGAGTGTTAAAAATGCCTTGAAAAGAGGGGGTTGTGCTATGAAAGTGTAACTCTAATAATAAGAGTCTGTGTAGTAAGCACAGCCGGCAAGGTTACCTGTAGAAGCACAACAATTTGCTGACAAATGCTTCTAATGAACATCACGCACAAGCCGAACAATAAAACGTGATTATGTCTTATCCGATCGGACTTATCCGGGAGGTAGTGCCTTTGCTCCACCTGGTGTTTCTTTCTTTCTCAGTGTTCACAACTTAAATAAAGCAACATTAACAGACTTTAGTGGATTTGGGATGTTATGCTAATGCCTTATTTGCATGCCATTACTACTAACGTCTATTATAGTTAAAGGCATGCTCTTTAACAGGAGAACATAACTTAATGTAATGTTTATTGTCCTTTGAAGATACATTATTAGTCTTAATATGACATTAAGTTAGGTTAATAATATGTTAAGTGACTTAACAAAGCATTGTGGATCTAGGCCCCAGTGCATCCAGTGACCCACATCAACTTGTTTGTTAATACATTGGGCTAAATATGTATTTTTCCCTCATTCCCGTGCTGGAGGTTTTTAATTGGCATTTTGTTAGTTGAATTTCATACCAAAACCAAAGCTGCACTTATTATATATGTCTCAAGTGTAATACATCTGTGTCCGAATCCCCTTAGAAGTTACTTAGAGCAACAGTTGGAAAGCCAGTCAGGATCAGCTATTATGTAGCAATGTATACAGGTATGTTTAAATGGTAGCACTTGTAATTGAGTCACTATGTAATAATGATATGTATAAATATATCTACTTCTTAAAGCAGCCGTCCGTGTTGCTCATTGTTTTGGGAATTGTTATTTTTATATTATATGCACAAAGAGGTCCCCCTGAGGTTGGGGGTTTGCGAATCAGCTTCTGGATACCCCTCTGTTCAGAGAACATACCGGTACAAAATGAAAGATTGGGATTTGCTGCTTTGATACCAATATTAGTGGTTCAATATTTGTACCTGAAACCATACAATTTTTTTGCTTTACAAAATGACGTGTGCATGTAACGACCATGTTCTTTATTATTGCAGGACGATGCACAGAAGGGAAATCTGCAGAGGTAAGTATTTTTACTGGTACATGCCATGTATAACTAGCTTGTTATTGACAGCATAAAAATACCCACATAGCTTAACAAAAAAACAAACCTTTATGCTTGGGGATTGTTGCCTTGAAGTCCCTTTTTCCTGGTTCACAAGTATTTAGGGTTTCTTCTTAAAAATGCCATTGTTCTTAAGATATCAAAAATGGAACTAGCCTTACAATGCATTCCCAGGGTGGGAGATTATTTGTGCTGCTAGAGGGTTAAACATACTGGATAATTATCTATCTCTTTGTTTTGTAGGGTAATGTCCGTCTCCTCCATGTCTGAATTCCACCGTTTAATGGAGAGATCTCCATTCCTTCCTGACAAGAATTCAGATTTTGATGACAACAGGGATGAATTTAGCCCCCCCTTGTCACCTGATGATCTGAAGTATATAGAAGACTTTAACAAGAATTGGGACTACAGTTGTGTGGGTCAAGGTGATAAGATTGAGGGAGTTTGTGGGGGAAAAGCAGGGAGTGGAAAAATAGAGACCAATTCAGGTTCTAATACATTCCAAACATCGTCCTGGTTCCTCACCACTAGTGTTACTATGACAACCAATACACTGACCAACCTCGAACACTGCCAGAAGCAGCCACCCGAGAGCCACACTGTAGCAGAGCAAATAGGGGTTAGGGTCTTCCACAGCCCACCCGTGGTTCGTAGGTTTGATAACTCTGATATTTCTAGCATTGAAGAGAAAAAACAGATTGATCCAGATTTGCAGTTTTCTGCGACCAAAGCCAAAGGGAATGTTTCTGAAGACGGTGCCACAGAGGTGTTTGAGAGGTGGCCTTGCGATCTCAACAAACACCACAAAGACTTTCTGGAAAGCGGTTTACAAGCCATAGACCGTCCTGTTTGCACTACTGTCAGCTTTGCTTCTTCACTGCACAATATAGAGTTGTCAAGAAACATGAGTGACGACATGAAAGAAGTGGCCAACTCTGTCAGACATGCAATCCGAACAAACTCTGTGGAATCTCAGTTCAAAGACATTGCTTGTCAGACCAATGGTTTAAGTAGTACAGGAACACAAACTACACAAACCATTAGTGTTGGCTTGCAAACTGAGGCGTTACGAAGCATCACCAGCAGTCCTCACAAGTGTCTGACTCCAAAGGGTGGCTCTACTCCTATATCGTCACCGTCACGCAGCTTAAGAAGCAGACAGGTGGCTCCAGCCATTGAAAAGGTACAGGCAAAGTTTGAACGCACGTGTTGTTCTCCCAAATATGGTTCTCCGAAATTGCAGAAGAAAATTCTTCCAAGAACAGATCAACCAAGTAATCGTAGCACGTCAGGTACTCCTCAGAAAGGATTTAATGAGTCTGCATGGGCAAGATCAACAACAACAAGGGAGAGTCCTGTCCACACTACAATAAATGATGGTCTCTCCAGTTTGTTTAATATTATTGACCACAGCCCAGTAAATTGTGACCATATGCAGAAACTGTCTAGGCCAAGCAGCAGATCTAGGTCAGCGGAACCCAGGTCAGAATTTGGGGCCATGCCAGAACTATACATGGATATTAGGGGGAGATCACCCAGTCCTGTCCGGATAAGCATAGAGCTACAAAGGGAGCAAAATGCTGATGTCAGTGCCAACAGACAAGACCTTTCTGCCCTACCAGTTTACTCACTGACAGAGAATGCTGCCAGAATACTCAGTAAGAAAATTCTAGAAGATCAAAGACAAACTCCGAACAGTCCATCTAGAGTTTGCAGAGACAGCACAACTGCAGAAATGGTAAAAGTTGAACCAGGATCCATCGAGGTAAATAATTTCTAGAGTACATTTTATCATTTGTGTTAGGACAGTGTACGACATTGAAAAGTGCATTCAATGATGAGTCCTGTAAACAGCAGAGGCACACTGTTCAGAATGTTGATGTTGCAGAGTTCTACTTTTTCTTCTATGTTTCAAGTTCTGTGCTTGTAATTTCTTAAAACTAATACAAGGCAGCCCGCAGACAATGAGCTTAGACTATTTAGGATTTCTTATTTTGACCTATAAATACTACGTTTGTTTCTAATCCTTTGTTCCAGAATTATGAAATCCGCTTGAAGGAATTGTGCAACGTTTGCCCTTTTACTGTAAGGGGTCTGCACATTAACAATACAGAATAAGGGACTGTTCTTCCGAGTTTAATTTGAAATGCTCGCTCTTGGAATGATTAGCTCAGCATACCTCTTTCTTCATCGTTTAGGTATACAAATCCTTTGTTAGTGTTGTTTTTGCCTGTATTCCATGCTCTGTTGGTTGGCATTGACGCCTACACTACAGATGTAGAAGAGGTATTGCTTCTGCTGGCACATTCTTGTGAGATACTCTGTGATATTATGCGTTACCACTGCTACTAAATCCTATGGGAACTCTGTGATGTTCTGCATGAGAATGATATATACTGCCTTATCAGTAGCTAAATTAAATCTAGCTACATCTGTATTTCTCTTGTTACTAAAAAAAATCGTGTGCATCGATGTTATAAATTAGTTTACCACCTTTTCTCTGCAGATTTTTCTTTCTAATACCAGAGCTTTTTCATGAATGTTTCAGAATGTACGGTATACTAATTATACAACAGTGAAATTCACTATTGGTATTGTTATGATAAACAATATGTAAAAAATATAAGTCGTGGAGCCATAAAAAAAAAATGTAATCTTTATTTTTCATTTTGTTTATGGTAACTAAGTGCTTTTGAGAGCTTGTGCGATCTTTACTTTATTTATCCCATGGAAGCATGCATCTTATAAGAAACTAGTAAATCATCAATGCTGTCCTTTGTTAAAGTTATGGCGTCATCATTACACAAACATATTAAAGTGGAGGACAATTAGTGGCTTTCAAGATAATGGATTTCACAGGACCTTGTACAACTAAAAACATATTTATTTTTCACAAATAAAGGGTAGATCTACAAGGCTCCAATAAATCCGGGCAACTAACATGACATTACCTAAATGGGTAACAGGCGTTACCTTCCCTGAATTTAACAGAGATCCACAAAGCTAAATATGTGCAAAAATGTTGCCTGCTAGGGCTGTCATTTGTATATGGCTAACGCGGCATTAGCCAGCCAACGTCCAGATATGAAACCCCGGCGCTAGCTGGCAGTAATGCTGCCTCACGTTAGCCATATTCAAAGGAATATGCCAGGTATATATTGTAATAGAATATATACCTGGCATTGACCTTACCAAAATAATTATTATTAATTAACCCCTTGGAAGCCATAGTGACCATGAGGGCATGCATTATGCAAGGCAATATATAGGAAGCCAAAGTGAATACTTTGGACAAGGCCAGAAAGAATACCCATGACCTGTGTATTAAGCCCTTGGAAGCCATATTGCCGTAGCAATATACAGTAGGAAGCCAAAGCTGCACACTTCAGAACCAAAGACAAGACCAAAACATTTTAGCAACCCAGCCTTGGTGGCTAGAAGCTGACCTAAAATAATAATTAAAATGACCTAAAATAACATAGCGTTAAGTCTCTCGTTAAATTTAATGGCCTGCTGTGGATAAGTGTTGAGGTGATCGACACCTCATTTACACATGATTAACACTAATGGCCATTAAAGATAACGACAGGCCGTCTTACCTGTATGGACAATGCACGCAGCGCATTGTTACGGAGTTTGAAGATCCCTGTTAGCATGGAATGAGAACTGAAGTTAACGTCCCATTATGTTACTAACTGAGCTTTGTGGATCCGCCCCTAGGACTTGTTCCCTTATTTTTAGGATAAATCGTTTAAAGGAAGCCAGTTACACCAATAAGTTGTTGTAAACGTGTGGCTCCTTTGGTGGAATCCTACTTTTATTATGAAGTACACCAGCCACAAATCATTCAGAACATTTTAATCTTGTTTTAAACAGATGCCTAACATTGAAACATTCTTAGAACTTTGCACTTTCAGCATAATGAAGAGAAATTGATTTGGAAATCAGGAGGCATTGGTATGATGATAAGATATGATCATGAATATACCCTTGTTGTTTACATTCGCGCATTGCTATTTTTCTTTTTGTTTTCCATTGAATTATTTCATTCTCTTTTAAGATTCGAATGTGAGGGCTCGATTTAGATCTTCGTTATAAATGTAATCTAGCTGCAATAGTGAACAGGTTTGCATTGATCAGTTTCGGGTTCAATTGTCTGCTCCTGGATATCAACTAAATATATTTTGTCCAGGAGGAATGATAAAGTGTGTAGGATACTGTTCTTCCACCAATATCATAAGCATAAAACAGCCTTTTGCGCTATTCACAATCAGACAGGAAAGATCGGGGCTGTACATGTTCAAAAATGGATACAAAATGGGTTGATATACAGACAACCAAAAGCAGTCAATGAAGTGTACGCTAAAGGTGCTACAACGATTAGTCTGCCTTTTTTTAAATCGTCAATACAGACAGAAATTACACAAACATCTGCAACAGGGTTGGCATTCCAGCTGGTATAATACAACGAGGATCCTTGGTGAGTGGTAAAGAGTATTACAACTGTTATTCATTGCTGAGCTGAGCCATGGGCAGTATAACCAATAGAGAATGTGGCATGGAAAATCTAGAAAGAAAGAAGCCTTCTATTGTTTGAGGCCTGTTCATCAAAGTGTGAGAATGGTGTTTCCTGCGAGAAAATATTGACTTATCCATTAAAGAGTTCTTGCATGTTCGAACCCTGCGAAAAACGTTAGTGATTTTATGTGACAATCCATGTAATGTGTAAATGATGAAATCTCGCCAAATAAAGCATTCACCTCCTATACAGTGTTCGAGAAACCGACTGAACCTGTTGCAGAGAAAGGGAGAAGTGTCCATGTTACATTAATGTCACTCTCTCCTTATATACCAGCAACACAAATTAACCTATTAAACTCGTGATATATATCGAAACATTTATTAATATACATAAATTAGTGTTATATGTTTGCATATATGCAAATCACCATGGACGTTATTCATTAAAAGTGCAATAGTGCCGATCTGGCTTTGCTGAGTAGAAACGCCCACTCAAGTCAATGGGAGTTTAGTGCGGTGTGAAGCATAGTCACACTAAATAACTGTTCCCCCTCTATGTCTCAGCATAAAGTTAGTAGGTTACCTGGTGCCTGCGGAATATAAATGAGGGACATTAATTGAACATAACATCTCCCTCCATTAATCATGTTATACAGAGAATCTGCTGTTTTCAAGCATTTGTTTTGCATTTTAATGAATAGACCATATATCTGTCATAGATTTCCATGAATCGCGTGTGCTAGTTAAAGCAACATTTGAAATGTGTGGCTTGACTTTAAAAAGTTGACATGTTGATGTTTTCCTTAAAATTGTGTTGTTAAAATATTCCTCATGACGGACATATAACAGTAATGTGTATTAACAAATGATTTTCAGGATCTTACTGGGTTTTTTTTGTAACCTTTTTTTGCACAGATTTCTAGTAACACAGGGAAATTACGAGCTGCAGGAGAAGCATCTAATACTGCTTATTTTCATTTCCTTTCCAATCTCTTTGCTTTCTTTCTGTTTATCCAGTCTAGAACCAAACTGTCTTACTAACTGCCCCCTGGGGACTCTAACTCTGCCTGCTACGCTGCTGTAAGTTTCTTTTCTACCTTGTTTCCAGTTCTTGTCTTGAAACAGAGCCAAAAAATACATCAATTGGGTGTTGGTCTCAGATACTGTCCAGCTAATGTAGAGAGCTCTGCCAGTGTGTTTGACTTTCTCACTGCGTTCACAAGAGCTATTACTTTATATGTCAATACTTTAAATATAGACACAAACTGCCCATTTGCTAAATATAGGTACAGCTAAGAAATGCAAAGGTTAGCTAGGAGCTAGAGACTTTAAAGTACTTCCAATTTCTGTAAAAATCTGACGTGGGACCGTTACATTTGTGAGAAGCAATGTGCGTATATCCTGAAAATTTGCTTCACAAATAAATATCTTTTGCTAATTTTCTGTACATTTTGTGGTTTTTTGGTAAATTTGCACAAATGTTCACATTTCTCGAAAATGAACGCAATTTCACCAATTTCACAATGGGTGCCAGAGTTTAGCAAAATGTCACTAAAACTACAGTAAATTACAGTATCTCAATGTTAAGGTGACCCTGCATATTGATTTTGAATGCAAATTTTGATGGCAAAGCTTTTCCCTTTATGGGAAAATTTGACCTGATTCCCAATTATTTCCAAAAATGTTTCACATCTCTAATAGTGAAATAGAAAAATATCATCATCGTTTTCATTAGCGGATGAGCGCTAAATTGTGGCGCCTGGCACTAGAAGAAGTAAAAACAGGTAAAAACACCATCACTAGTAAAAAATAAATAGAAAGAAAAGTAAACATTGTTTTCCAAGGCCTGGGGATATTCAGTGACATCGGTTAGTAACAGATAACAATATACAAAGGCTGTGTCTGTCTATAAGGATTTGCTTTTTATCATTGAATATGAAAAAAAAACAATAAATCTCAGTCGATCAGTGCAATTGACATTTTTTATCAGTGACATAATTTACCTAGCTGTGATAGTAGTCTAATGAGAGCAGGGCGTACTCATATTGAAAGTGGCACACAGCAATGCATCAACTTCAGCTTTGTTGACCTTGATAACTAGAACCAAAATAATAATAGGCCTCAACATTTTTGAATAATTCACAATCTTAGCTTACATGGGGGGGGTGGATCTCGTCTGCCTATTATCTCAATACCTACCACTTTTCTTTTTTTCTGTGCTGTTCCTTCTGAGTTCTTTTTGTTCCCTGTACATCTTTCCTATCAGCATGCGGGGCAATTTTCTTTTATTCTTCCTTTCTCATCCCCTGTATTTCCCTTCTTTGCAAGGTTTCCCTTTATCTTTCTCTCTGAGGCTGCTATATCCAAATCAGCACAAAAGGAGACTGCTCCCAAACATGAGATAACTCTCATTTGGCTATTTTGAGTCAACAAGGTGTGAGATAGAAACCCCAACACTAATAGCGCGTCTGGGATCAGATGCATTGTAAATTATTCTGGTACAATTTTTAAATTACCTGAAGGTTACAGGGAACCTTTTAGGGATGCCCTGTGAACTCAAGCGTTCCTGGTTGAAAAACACAGTTCTAGGTGATCGGATTCTACAGTGAATCACCAGTCCTAGCACAGTAATGTTAAGGTGTGCTCCTCCGCTACTCAGATGTTAACAAGTAAATATCATTAATATTGCTGCATAATATGCCAGCAGAGAGAAAAATCAGACAATAACATAAAAATAACATGATTTATCAAACAAAAATAACCATACCCTATCACATGAAGCAAAAATTACTTAATAAAAATATATATTAATATGAATATTCCTACTCGTCATAAATTACACATACCTTAGAACGATTTGTTTTAGTGTAGGTCACTAAGCAGGTTTAAGTATTATGCAGTGGAAGGTGTAACTTGTCTGACCTGACATTTTGTAGCCATAAAAAGGGGAAAATATGATACATTTGGATTGGCATGTAAAATGTTTTTTTTGGTGCTGTTTCTCTCTCGGTTTATTTGTCACAATATTAAACAAATGACTTATTTTTTATGGCATGGGGGATAGCATATGTTGCTTTGCAATGTGCTGTATGCCCCTTCCTTAGCTGTACCACTGACGCAGGATTTTCTCATTGTCTCACACACATGGATTTTTCGAGCCTATGTCACTTTAATCAGTGGATTTCAATGTTTTTATCGACTGTGAAAACACTTTTAAAAAATGTCAGACTCTAGCAAACCCGTAAATGTCTGACTCTACAAACTTCTTAATTTAAATGTAAAAAAATATAGAAAATAAATAATTGTGTTGTTGTGAGAAACCCCTTCTGCATGACACACTGAAATTCACTTATTAAGAGGGAGTATTAGGGGGGGTACGACGACGTGGCCACTGCTGTCACCTTCTCCATTCCCTTTACAGGGAACTGCTGAGGTTGTGCTTCTCTGTGTGACCTTTAGGGGTCCCTGCAGTGTGTTCCAGTATTTATTACAAACCAAAACCAAAATAGACTACTCAAAGATAGTACTTTAATTATGCTTAAGAAAGAGATATACTTTCAATTTGTAGGGACCGTGTGCTTCAAGACAATGACTTTCCACTCAAAGGGGCCTATATACATACTAAGCATTGCATATGCATTTTTTCTGCCTAAAATTCATGCACAGAAATAATAACAAATGATATTGCGCTTAAGTGTGTATATGTACTAACCTTTTTTTATTTCAATGTATGCTTCATGCCTCCAAAATGTTTTATCCAAGTATAAGCACACACAAATGTGATGTGCGTGAGGCACAGATGTAAATGGTATGCACTAAAATATATTGTATCTGTGCTCCAAAAAATAGTCAAACCTTTCGTAAATCCCCAACAATGTGTTTACTGTATATTGTTAGCGCCGGATTAAGTTGCTCTGTATCAGCCAAAAATATATTTGATTCAGGGCGCAAGTTTCCTTAAATAGGGTAACAAAATGTGTCATTTTCACAGTATGGCTATTAAATAATATTACACTAATAATGTATATTTACCAATACTAGTTATCTATAAAACATACACATAGTTCTGGTTTCATTTTAATTGTATGAATCAGATATTGAACATGACGCAACGCGTCAAACTTCATTTCAAACAGTCAACAATGCGTCATATACATTACAACCTTTATACATACGATGCACAGCTCAGGCCCGTTTTATAGTGCCGGGCGCGTGCTACGGATTTTTAGTTGGCTGACGTTAGTCAGCCTTTCTATAGATGTGCCGCGCGCGCACGGCAGGGAGAAGGGAGCCGACAGACAGCGGCGAAGATGAAGAAATTCATCTTTTCGCACCGCTGCCTGCGCTCTAATGTATGTATTAGTGTGTATGCATGTATGCGTTGATGTGTGTGTGTGGGGGGGGTAAATAATTGCACAAATAAAAAATTATTAAACTTTTTTTTTTATTTAAAAAAATCTTACTTAAGACTTAATTTCACTCACACAACGTATACACACACATACACACACATATACACTTACCTGCAGCTCCCGGTACTATATACAGGAAAAGCATGCGGCACGTGCACGCGCGTTCGCATAGGAACGCACGGCCGCATCCTGTATATAACAGCCCTTAAAAAGGTTTGTGCTACTTTTTAGCAGCACATTTTGATGCACAATTCTTTTTTTAATGATGATCTTAGTGCTCAGGCCTTTCAGTCTCTTGCAGTAATACCGTTTTCATTGCTGTGTCTTTGGTAAGGTTGCCACCCGGCTTCATATCACTCAAATTGATTCAACCGGTCTAGGTTTTTTAATTTGGGATTTTAGCTGTGAGTCCTTACTTCACATTAAGCCTCAGCCAGATCGGGTGTGACTGGAAGTGTTATGGTGATCTTGAGTCAAGAGGCAACACAAATGTAAGATGTGTTGTTGTTGTGTTGTACCGTTCTTGTTGTTTTTGTGTTTGTGCTAGCACTGTTCATCCAAGTAACGTTTTGTGTAAACGAAAATATACATTTCCAATAACAGCATTTCTTCCTCCATCTCGTCATTTCTAGCTCTTCCCTCTGCTATAATTTAAAAACAGATGACAGCAAGTATTTTGATTTAAGTTTATGCTTTAAGATAGACAACAATTGGGGGAAAAAAAGAGAAACATTTCACAACCACAAGGAATCTTGAAGATTTTAATTCATTTTCCAGCATCTATTATCTGTAAAAAAAAAAAAAATCTCCATTCTCCAGTATCCTTAAAATGATGTTTATAAAACTGGACCTGAATATTGTAATAAGTTTGTGACATATTTCACAAGTCCAGTTTTGTGTCCCACTTCTTCTTGGCCTTTATGTGAGGATTGGAACAATATTTTTAACATTGTTTGTCCACCTTTGAACATATCTCACTTTTATTTTGGTTCACCAAGCTGTGGTCAAGCATTTTAGATATTTACATAAACGTAGGATTGTCTTTTAGCAATGCTTGCATGGCATTGAGAAACCCAAAGCTCTAAATATTTTCAAAACAATAGTGAAAAAAGCAGCAGCTAGGATTGCTTCTATAATAGGACCATGGATTCAACTGTATTTAAGTAATAATCCCCAAAGAACAGGGCATTATTGGCCAATAATGCCCTGGCTGGAAGAATTGAATGCCCAAGGCGAAGCCGAGGGACTTTAACCCAGCCAGGGCATTATTGGCCAGTAATGCCCTGTTCTGAGGGGATTATTACTATTATAGGCTAAATGTAGGCTTTTTTTGTTTTGTTTTTCATTTTTCATAAAAAATTAAAGACATTTTTGTAGTCATATTGATTTTTATCAGCATGATCGTCTACAGTCTTATGCTTTTACTGCAAGTTTATTAAAAGGAAATTGTAAATACACACAGCCCCCTATGTATATACATACACACACACACACACTCTGCAGGCCCTCCCCCTCCCACCCCGCCCTCTACACCCACAAAACACACTCTGCAGCCCTCCTCCTCCGTCCTCTACACCAGGGGAGCGCAAACTTTTCCTGCTACGACCCCCTGTCTGCCTGCTCCGGAGCTCACGTCCCCCCTCCTACCTGGCAGCTGCATCAAATGATGCTCCGGGGTGATGTTAGGTCACATGATCTGCGGCATCATTTGACGCCCGTCACGTCACATGACCCCACGGCGTCATTTGACACTGCGTTGCCATGGAGACGTGGTACAGCGTCTGAATCCCGGTAAGTTTTATTGTTGCAGAAGCCACACGCGATCCCCCAGCATTTCATTTAAATGCTTGGGGGAAGAGCGCGGGACCTCTGCAACCGCCCGCACCCCCCCAGACACATCTCCCGCCCCCCCCCCCCAGGTCGTGCACCCCTGCTCTACCCTCACAAAACACACACTGAAGACACAAACAACACACAGTAGTCTCCCCTCTACACCCACAAACACTACAGCCCCCCTGTAAACCCACAAAACTGCAGAAACAGACACAAAAAACACTCGGCAGCCCTCCTCCAACCTCTACACCCACTGAAGACACACACACTGCGGGCCCCTTCTACACCCACAAAACACACTACAGACACACACACACACCAACACACTGCTGCCCCCACTACACCCACAAAACACACCAGCAGCCCCCCCTCTACACCCACTGCAGCCCCCCCTGTAAATCCACACACTGCAGACACACACACCAACAAAATACTCGGATTCTCCCCTCTACACCCACAAAACCCACACTGCAGACACACACACACCAACAAAACACTGCTACCCCCCTCTAGACCCCCGAAACACACAGTAAACACGTTTCTCCACACTCTCCTGTGCTGCCGCCTCCTGTCCAATCACCTCCCCTGTCTGAGAGCTGCCCCCACTCTGTGTAGATAAGAACTGAAAGCTGATTAACTGAAACACTTGTCAGAATGCCAAAAATTCCAGGCCAAATGCCCACAATGTTAACCAATCGGTGAGCGGGGATTTCAATCATGCCTGGAATTGAACAGCCTATAATATTGAATAAAATATAACAATGAAAACAATATCTCGTTGCAGAACACATTGAGGGACATAAGCAGGGATGTTTTGTACCATTGCTACATCCTTTAGTTCCAATTTAAACTCCAACTAAGTGGTATGTCAATGTTTTCGAAATCATTTTAATTTGTACAATAGTTAATGCACAAAATCAGCACGTTGTTTTAAAATAAATGGCTACTTTCGCATTTGAGATCTCTAGGCAAAGCCTTAATTATTGCATACTTTGTGCCACAACTTATTGCAGTGTTAAAAGCGGCAATCTGAGCAGCTTGATATGTGAACTATATTCAACGTGGGCCAGACTCTGAGCTATGGGGTCCTCCCAGCTGCTGAGAAATAAAAAGAAAACCTTTTTATGGTAAATTGTTTAAAAAAAACAAGATGGCCACAAAGTGTATAAGCTGCTGGGCGCCAGTGTGAGACTGACCCCGATGGCCATATTGTTGTCCCAGACATGTATTCTTGTCCAGGGGTTTCTCTGAAGCTGGGTGGTCTCTGAGCCTAGAGTCCCTGGGTTTGCTCCAGTGCATTCCTGTATATACTGTCATTCATGTTTCTAAAATCATTTCTCATTTTCCTGGTTCTTCTTTTCCTCTATATCTTTCACAGAGTATTTAACACTGACTCAGGGGAGGTCAAATCCAGTGCTCAAGGGCTTCCAACTGGTCAGGTTTTCAGGATAGCCCTGCTTCAGCACAGGTGGTTCAATCAGTGGCTCAGTCGAAGACTGACATTCTGACTGAGACACCTGTGCTGAAGCAAGGATATCCAGAAAACCTGACCTGCTGGTGGCCCTTGAGCACTGGAGTTGGCTGCCCGTGCATTGACTCATGTCCTAACCACCTATCATCCAGCATGGTTCCAACAGCCATCTGCCTCTTTCTGTGTCTCTTTTAGAGCATGTTAAGTTGTGTGACCCTGATGACGTTCCCTTCTTTCTAAAACTTTTATATATACTGGATAAGGTTGGGAAATCATAACAATCACCAACAAAATTAACTCTGTGTTATTTCAGATTGCGGTCATCCAACTATTTATTTTCTCTTTAAACTAACACCCTTCTCATGTTCATTCTTCATCAATACCAGATATAGATATTTACTACGTCTAACTGTCTAACAAGTATTTGTGCGTATGTGTTATCGCTTGTACAGTATTTGTCTTTTCCTTTGATTTTTGTCATTCGCAGAGGGTTAAATATCAAGCTCTAAAACTCAAAATTGTACTCAAATCTTAACTCTTCATATCAATGTGTGAAGGTTTTGCTCAACTTGCATGAAAGTGCAATTTGTAGAGGAATTTTATGGAGCAGAAGGAGTCAATTAATGCAGTTATGATGATTGGTTGTATCAATTGTTCTATAAATTGTCAAATCTATATTAGCATAAACCTGTCTGTACAAAGGGATTTGCATGAAATGTAGGACTTGTTAAAGCAGCAATACTACATTCCCCCCTTTGTTTTCTTTTCTTTCTTATTTGTATATGTAAAGCATGTGACAATATGTACATCTACATCCTTACCTAAGCTGGCAATCATTTGGTGCTCCTGTTATAAATCTGTCAAAAATGTAATGGACACCTTTCAATTTCAATCAATCCTTCAGTCAGTGTTCAGTAACTCAGCAGCTACAATGTATCCTTATAATACTAAAGTAACATTATTGTTACAGTTTGTATCTTAAACTGCTGGGCACATTGGTAACAAATTATCACAAACAGGAAAGTGTTACAAAGATCTTGCACTGCTGGGGAGGTGGGCTAAAACCTGCTATAGAAATCAAGGGATGCTTTAAAACTCATACAAATTGCATTAATAGTTGAATAATAATAATAAATAACAATCACTATTATCTGTCACAGGAGACCAGGACTTTTAACACCGGGATCATTCAATAGGCAAAACAAGGCAGTGAAATAAAATGGGGTTTATTTGGATAAAACCTGGGAAACACAACAGGAATACAAAAGACAGAAATATACACACTTACTGGGGTCTGAAATCTAGCCTTTCCTAGGTGCAAGGCAGCCGCTTGCAAGGGCTCACCCTGTTCGGGACCTTGTCCTGGACGTCCTGGACTGAGATTCGGTAGAAAATGGCAAGAAGGAGCAGCTCAGTGAGTAAAGACACTGGCTGGCACTGAGTTTGAAGCAGGGGAACCTGGTTCAATTCCCGGTGTTGGCTCCTTGTGACCTTGGGCAAGTCTCTTTATCTCCCTGATAAAAACATTAGATTTTAAGATCTACGGGGCAGGGACCAGTGCCTGCAACAACAAAAAAAGTCTCTGTAAAGCGCTAACTAAAACTAGCAGCGTTATACAAGAACATGCTAAAAAAAAAAATATATCCTGACTGCGACCGCTACGTTCGATTTGTAGAATTTGGCTGCAAAAGACAGGACTTAGTCTCTGCGAGACAGACTTTCCTAGCTTCAACGAAGCCGGTTGCTCTGCTGTTTGCAACAGAGCAGCTTTGAAAAGCCAGCTGTAACAGGGGCCTTATCCCTGTTCAGGAATGTGCCTCTAATCCAGCAGTGTAGTGGTTAACTGCTGGTAGACAATTAACCAACACCACCTGGCTGATTACAGGTGTTAGAAAAGCCTGCCTCTGAGACAGGAAGAGAGACTCCTGAGCTCACACGTGGGCTGAAACAGGAAGGGACAGAGAGGTCTTGAGCAGCTGTATACTGACAAGAAGACAACAAGGGGGAGAACACTTCTAAAACCTGAAAGCGCCTTAGGACAAAAAGGCTACACCAGGAGAGCAGAGAAGGATTCCCCCCTACAGCTACCAGAGAGACAGATAAGACTTTACTTTCTAAGACTGTTGTATATCTGCACATATCAAAATATATGTTCGGGACTGGGAAACATGCTATCTAAAGGGAGTTGTGGACTGCATATGTTTAACTAGGAATACTCCCAAGTGGAGCAGAAGCTTTGTTTAACCCCTTATTTGCATACGTTTGATTTTCATGTGCTTAAAGAAGCAGGCGCAATAAAAGCCTTATTTTAGTTCACCTTAAAACAGTCTCCATTGCATACCTCTGCACACGTCTCTTACACCCGCCCTAGCTTCATCGACTCAAGTCACTGGATTGTCTGGTTCTCTGACTCGGCCATCTCCTTACATACACTCCGCTAAGCTATCCTTAGCATGGAGGTAGGAGGAGTGACCAATCAGAGCGTGGGAATTCCTCCCTGCCGGCCAATAGGAATAGGGGCTCGTCCTTTGGCTGACGTCAGAGGAGGAGTCGTGCCAAACCGCCTCGAAAAGCCGGGTGAGCGGGAAATATGATTTAATCAATGGGAGAAGCGCCTACGAGCTGTATCTCCCCCAGCTAACTCATTGCCACCCGCTGGGCAGGCTCCACCAAGTCTGGAGATACAACAGGTGTCCCACAGGGTGCCCCTTGTTCTCTGGATTTGGCAATTCGCCCTTCCTCGCCCACCAAACGTTTTTCTCACCTCTGGACACTCTGAACTACGGACTGTATGCAGACATGCTGATGCCCTGGCTAGAGTCTTAGAGTCTTATAACAAATGTATAAAACATTATAAAGTACACTTTAATAAAGTATGCACCTTGGGGAAATGGATTTTGGATATTTGGGCTCAAAACTCAGGAGTCTGAGAGACACTGGGTTGCCCCGGTGTAATTCACCCTGAATACCGGCAAATCCTGCCTGCTCGCCGGGGAGAATTAAAGGACTACCGGTAACTACAGCCCCCAAACTCCTGCAAACAAAATAATTGTATTTCTACCCAAATACCCCACCTAAAACTTACACATACAAAGTTTCACAATTCTAGGGCCAAGGGAACCTGAAAACAGAAAAAAAAGCAGAAGTCACTTTATTTTCCACATGTATAATCCCTGGTCCCTGGCTTATGGTGCTATTTAGCTGCTAGGGACCCCACGGTTTCAGGGGTAACCAGGGGGCTTAACCTTTATTGTATAGCCAGGTTACCCCCTCCCATCACATTATCTAATACTGCAGAGCTGATTTATTTATTTTTAACCATATAATATTTCACGTTTTGCTGCTTTACAGTGTGTTACATTTGATGCAGAAATGGACAGCAGAATGGTTACGCTACTAACACACTGCGTCACATACTGATGCAGCGGCCGTTATTCACACATATCACTGAGCCGTTTTTGAGTGCGCTGCTGTACTCCACGCGGCCACATCACGAGGTTGCTTTTTTTGAATTTCATGGATCCCGATTTCTTCGGGTGCAATTCTTTGCGTTTCCGTGGCAGAAATGAGTTAATTGTAGTGTGTACAGTACAGTACTGTGTCAATTTGCAGGTGTTTAAAAACCAGAACACGAAAATGCCATTTTCTGCACTCGATAAAAATGAGTCAACACGCGGTAATGACGCGTCATGACATGGATATTCCGAGGTATACAACGCGTGATATGTTCGAATAACGGCCGCTGCATCTGTAGAAGTATCACCTTGCTACACAACCCTCTTTGGCCCAGATCAATAAAAGGATGCTAAGGGGAGTAATGGCGTGCTAGGGGGAGTAAAGGCGTGCTACGGGGAGTAAAGGCGTGCTAGGGGGAGTAAAGGCGTGCTAGGGGGAGTAAAGGCGTGCTACGGGGAGTAAAGGCGTGCTATGGGGAGTAAAGGCGTGCTACGGGGAGTAAAGGCGTGCTACGGGGAGTAAAGGCGTGCTAGGGGGAGTAAAGGCGTGCTACGGGGAGTAAAGGCGTGCTACGGGGAGTAAAGGCGTGCTACGGGGAGTAAAGGCGTGCTACGGGGAGTAAAGGCGTGCTAGGGGGAGTAAAGGCGTGCTAGGGGGAGTAAAGGCGTGCTACGGGGAGTAAAGGCGTGCTAGGGGGAGTAAAGGCGTGCTACGGGGAGTAAAGGCGTGCTAGGGGGAGTAAAGGCGTGCTAGAGCTTGGCACCCTGTTGTGGATCTGGGCTCGTGTGTGTCCTGATTGTGGAGTGTAACATATCTTTGTTCTTCACTTTGTTATTTATACTGTGTCTGTACTTTATATCTGCACAATATATGCCATTTAAGAATTGTAATGCACACTATTTTAGCAGTGGCCAAAGTGTGATGGTAACAATTAGTAAGACATACCACTTCTTTTTTTTTTATTATTATTTTAACAAAATAATTTTTTTTTAAATGAATAAAGGTTTTTTTTTACATTTATTTGCCTTATAGCGAGGTCTTTTTAAAATCTAACAAGCTTATGAGGATTTTTTTTATTCTATCTTTCTATTAGAGAATGTCTGTGTTTTTACTGCCTTTTTCTCTGTGGCCGCTATGTAACGTTTGGCTAAGCTCCAACGTATTCTGGATTCCACATTGTATTCCAGCACCATGCAGAATATATTATAAATACTATTCTATATTGCACGTTTGCCAATGTGTTTAAAGGATACAGCCACTCCTGTTCGTTGTATTTAATATTTTATTAAGGAGTGTTTAGGTATTGTTCCTCATGTCTCCCTTCAACTTAATGCAGCAGTATTGATATCCCAAAAAGGACCAGAAATAGTGGCATATAAAAAAGCGGTTTCCAAAGACAAAGCTAGTGTGGTTCAGCTCAGGGGCTCCCTCCCGGTTTTGAATCTGTAAAATAAAATATATACGATTATTGGGAATGCTGCTTTCAGTTTTTGTCTGCATATCTTTTAGCCTTTTACTCTTTGTAGTCAGAGGAGCTTTAGATTCGTTGTTGTATTATTTATGTTATCTATCATCATTCTTTGCTCTGTGATCTCTTCTAGGTTGTGTAGTAACAAAATGCCATCAATGTAGATTAGACTAATGGAGTGCATTGATTTTCACTGTGGGATAACTGCATCTTTTCTTTCTTCACTGCAAAGGAACTGCCTTGTTCTGCGTTAGCTCCATCCTTAGAATCCAGCTTCTCCCGACCAGAGAGACCAGCGAACCGACGCCTGCCTTCTAGATGGGCCTCGCTTTCCCCAACTGCCTCGAGCAGTGATCTAACGGTCTCTGAGGAAGTGGGAAACAGAGAAACGCAAAGAGAGGAAGCAGACGGTTGATGCCACCTTGCATGAATTATCACTAACTAATGCAACCCACCGCGCCTAGAACCAGATTCACGTGATCGGTCACTTTCAGTAGAGACGTTCTGTACTTTCCAACCTGAGGGATGCTACGTGCAATTACTGAATGTTCAACCTGTGGACCATGTGGTTGTGTTTCTGAAATGGAACATCTAATGTGCCTGTATGTGTTGACCGTGTTTATGTCTCCATCATTTCTACTTGTTTCTGAAAAATAATTGTAAAGTGATAAAAAGAAGACAACACATGACAATGAATACTCGTTTACCCTCAGTACTGACTGCCTTTTTTTTTTTTTTGCACTCTTTCCTGGTCTATATATATATATATATATATATATATATATATATATATATATATATATATATATATAAAATATCCATCTGTTGTTTGTCTTTTGGTATTATTTCTACTTTGTGTTACTACGGTATTTACATAGGAAGATTATTTTTTAAAGTGCTTCATATTATCTGAAGCTGTCGTGAAAGAAGAAGCCATTCAGTTAGCTGAATAGAAATATACTATATGAACTTGAGAAAATACAGGCAAAAAAAAAAAAGTCTTATCAAGTTGACTGTATGCAAAAAAAAAGATGTCACTTGATAGTTGATCCAGGCACTTTAGTGCATGTAGAAACCTCTACTTTACTGTACTATCATTCAACTGAATGAGTCAGAGTTTTGCTGTAATATTGTTGTGAATTTATGTAGTGTACTTTTATTGTTAGTGATCTTGCACTGATTACATGGGAAATGACTTTTTAAATGACTATCGGACCAGCTGTGTATGTACAACTCTATGAAAAGTTTCATGGAAAAGCCAAGGCATAATGAAATGTAACTGATATGTCTGGAAGTATGTACAAGGCTGCAGCGAAATGAAAATAAAATCCCTAGCATTTACATATTTATGGATTCGGATTTATTTGAAGCCAGGTGTCATTTGTCGGAGCAAATCTCTCTTCCATATGTAATATCACAGGCACGATGACACATTTATCAGCATTTTAATAAAAGCAAGAAGGAAAATTAATAATGTCAAATGATATCAAGAGTCTTTTGCCACATTTACTCTGTTTCCATTTCCCAGCGGCTGAAATCAGCTTTGTTCAGCTCCGGAGACCCCCTGCTCACGCACACTGAATAAAAATAAAATGTAAGCAGCTTCATTACCTTAGCAGCTATCCGCTAAGGTAATGAGTTTTTTTTCCTTTGGAGGTGAGTGGGGGGGGGGTGTTTGATACTAGTGTGCGGGAGCAGGGGGTCTTCTGAGCTGAACAAAGTTGATTTCAGCCTCAGGGACCCCCTACTTCCCGAGATACAGGCTTTGCTTACATCCCACGGTCACATGACCCACAGGATTTTTACATGGCAGGGATACCGATACCCCATAACATGGCCTGTATCTCGGAAATTAGGGGGACCCCAGACCTGAAATCAATGCGGTTCAGCTCCGGAGACCCCCTGCTAGTGTTAACATTTAAATAAAAACCCTGCGATCGCCTGTTAGAGGCGCGCAGGTAGAGCGACTGATCCAGCCAATCTCATACTGTGCGTCTCTTACAGACAGGTAGTCCCCAGTAGGTTTAACACAGAAGGACAATCTGATGGGCCATTTAGTCTGCAAAGCAAAAGGAAGAGGCAAATGAAACTATTTTGGCCTAATGTTAGCAAACGTAAACCAATTATAGGGGTCACTTTTGAAATAACTACTGTGTGCTATCAATACAAAACAACCACTACAGTCAGGTATCAGCATTTGTCAATCAGCTCCACAGCTGGTGTTACATCAAAGGTGTATGCAACATGGCAACACAGAAAGGGATGCAACAAATATGCTACTAACACGTATGTTAACAGACACGCTGTTTAGATCCACAAAGCTCCGTTAAGTCACGTAAAGTGGCGTTAACCTCTCGTTAAGACTAACGTATCTTCACAGGACAATAACATAATATTAAGCCATGTTTTCTGCCATAAGAGCACAGCATTAACTGTGACATTACATTAGTGATTACATGCAAATGTGACGTTATCACAAACATTGCATATCCACTAAAACACATGAAGCTAATCGCTGGGATGTAGCATTTCGTTAGTTATGTTATACCTAAACTTAGTGCTACTCCTATCCAGAAATAAGGCATTCGCAGGGTCTGAATGGCTGTAACGCCACATTAAGGCATCATTAAAATAACATAGCGTCTCTGGGCGAACCCACATCCCCCCCACCCACCCACCCTTGCCCCTCCCCCCCCCCCCCCTCTTCCCTTCTCTCTATCTCCTACTGAAAAAGGAAATCTGTTATTGGTCCCTCTGAATGTATTGAGCTGAAATGTTGTGGGCCCACGACATTACTGTATGTACACTTATATATGACTGAGACCAATAAAAAAAATTGTTATGAAAATAGATAATAAAACGTTATGCATGACATCAAGCCTTTGCTACTAAGATGAGGTTGAGACGTTGTTTTTAAATATAATTAGCTGTAAGGATACTGTCAAGGGAGACCAGGACTAATACCAGGGATCAATATCGCCAGACAGAACACAAGAGTTTATAAAATTAATTTATTGGAAAAACATATCCACAACTATACAAATACACAAACATCACACATACCCAACTGGGGAAACTGGGGAATACCCTGCCTAACTAGTCGCGAGGACTTACTTGCAGAGATTTCCCCTGTTCTTTCTTTGCCCAGTGCCTACAGGACTGGTCTTTCAGGCCTGAGACCCGCACTGGATTGGACACTGCAGTTTCTCCCTGTCACAGCAACACCTCTGTAACTCTGATCCGATTTCCTAGTAGACAGACTTCATTTGCCAAAGCAGCAGGCATATTTTTATAGACAAAAGTATCTTGACTAAATGTATCTATAGAAAACATATGATGATTTTGCTGGATGTCATGTACTTTGGCACAGATAACGATAGAAAAACATCCACAAAAATAAAATGAATGAGAAATGATTTGTGGCAGGGAGCCCAGTTATGATTAGGAAGCAAAGGATTTAGCAATTGTTTCAATGTTAGGCCAAAAACCTGTATACCGTACAATTATAATGTGACTGTGGTGTCTTTTGACACACTGTTAGACTAATACAGATAATTACATTTATGTAATGAACGATTCCCTGTTGAATCCATGACAAAATTATACTAGCCCAGACACCTGGATATTTACCAGAATCCTCTTAACTTTAGCTTAGAAAGAGTTCTACCTGAGTCTCCACATATAATATATGTAATGCAAAGGGATTACTCTACCAGTTTCTCTCTCTGCTTCCTAATGTTTAAATAAAAAATGTTGTAAGGAGCTATACGAATTCTCCCCCCAAAATCCAAAAGTATACAGTTCTAGTGTGAGGCAGTTAGATTTATATCACCTTCTCCATATAAGCACAGCACTGGCATCCCACCTAAGACATTTAAAGCAGCAGTCAATTCTGGGCATTTTTGTTTAAACGGGTGGGGGGTGGAGGGGCGAGTGCCTTGGAGCATATCCATGCCCCCCTGACCTCTGGGAACCCCCGGGTTCCCAAGATATGACCCTTTTTGTCAGGGGGAGGGGAAGAATATTTAATTACTAGCACCCTTATCATGCTCAAACTTGGGCATCCAATAAATAGCTGTAACGTAATTGCACTCATCAGCAGATTCACTTTCTATTGGTGACCCAGCAGCCATATTTGTACACTTTTGTGTAAAGAAAACACAAAATATTTCAAGAACTGAGGGGTCTCTGGAGGTCGAGGGCCAGAGTCCAGGGGATCACTCAATTCAAGTAAGCTTAAAAGGTCCTTCTCCGTTTCCTTGGTGCAAGAATCTATAGTAACTTAATTTATAGATCGAATAACCAACTTTAGAGAGGACATAATGCTCATTAAACATATAGATCGTATTCAGTGTACAATGCTATGTTAAGCATGGAGTGGTCTAGTGTTGAAAGCAATGCCTCATGAATTAGATGGCAAGCACTAATTACACCTGTATTTTCTTACATAACAGGAGTGCTGTGCTGCAAATAGTACTTGAGACTGCAGGAAGTTAACATTGAGTGGTGCCCTTTGAGTGAACCGAAGGCAATGGCAGAAGTACTGGAAAAACACTAGGGCTCCAAAAGTGCAGCGCAAAATGAGATCATCTTTAATACATCAAAGCAGACATTACTACATGGAACTTCTTACTGGAGGTCTCCCAGCAAAAAGATTGTTGTTGGTTAAAGTGTCGCCTACTTATAGTTTTTCATGTACATTTTTAGATATAAAATCAGCTTAGTGTGACAATACAGTGACAAAAAATATAGAATGAGTTATTGCACTGGTTGGAAAGAGTTAACAGCCACTTTTCTCTTGAACTTAGACTAACCCCGGAATTCACCTCTGTCTTCATATCCAGAACGTAAACTGCATCACGTGATCGCACCGCAGAGCGGTCACATGATGCGGAAGTGTCGGAGGGTCTGTGGCCTATATGAGCCATTATCCATATCCCGTATCACAGAGGAATTTGCACATGGATCATTGTCCAAACCACTACCTAAGCAGTCTCTGGAGTCCATATACAGAAGAAGTGCTCGGCTATAGCAAAGATATATGCATTAAGGTAGCATCCTGTATCCAGACAAAAATATATATGTCAGTGGGGCAACGTTTTGAGTCAGACGGCCCTTATTCAAGTCCATTCCCACATTCAAAGCAAATAACAATTAAATGTGGTACTTCCCTTGTATATAGATTTATTGATTAGGATATACAGTAACTAGGTCATGAGACATAAGTGGTGGCTTTATGTACTAATACATTTCCTTTCTCTTTTATTTTGCGCCAACACGCGATCAGACTGATAAAAACCAGTAAGGTGAAACTATGCTTACTGTGTACTGATGTGAAGGCAACAGCATGAGCCACTGAGGCTTCCATAGCGCAGATGTCATCCCAAGTATGTAATGATGTCAGACGCAGCGGGTACGTCTACTCGGAAGAGACACCTTCAGCAGGCCATGCTAAGAACAGCATATGGAGGAGTTGTAATACTTGTTGTTCTCTTGCAAGCAAGTTGCCAGTTTCTGAATACAAGGGAGTAACTGTATTTCCTTTACATTTGCTTTGAATATGGGAATGGGTTTGAAGAAGGGCAATCTGACTCTACACTACAATAGGTATTTTTGTCTGGAAACAGGTTGCTCCTTTAATGCATATATCTTTGCTATAGACAAGTACTTCTGTATATGGACTCCCTCACTGTTCTGGCGGCGGGTGCGGGGGGGAACCCAGCCGGCGCTGGAGTCAAGCCCCTTGTTGCCGCCAGGCCCAGCGTCTCCCCAGCTGTTGGCCTGCCTCTCTCCTGCACTGTCCCACAAAGGGCTCTCTCATGACGGTGCGTTATCGACGTCACAGAGAGCCAGGCACGGGACAGTGCAGGAGAGAGGCAGGCCAGCGGCTGGGGAGACGCAGGACCCAGCGCCAACAAGAGCCCTGACCAGTGCCAGCCGGGCCCCCTGCAGCCACTGCCAGGACAGGGAGAGACAGCAGCGTGGGAGGGAGGTAGGCCCAATGTAAGTGTGTCTGTGCATTTGGGGGGTAGTGTATGTGTATTTGGGGGGATAGTATGTGTATTTGTGAGGGGTTGTGTGTGTGTGTGTATATTTGGGGGGTAGTATATGTGTATTTGGGGGGATAGTGTATGTATGTGTATTTGTGAGGGGTTGTGTGTGTGTGTGTGTGTGTGTGTGTATGTGTATTTGGAGGGGTAGTGTATGTATGTATTTGGGGAGTAGTGTATGTATGTAGGTATTTGGGGGGGGGGTAGTGTATGTATGTATATGTAGCCCCCTTTCCCCGTGTCTAGGGACGCTACCGTGGTGCTTTACCTGGATGGCCTACAGGAAATCTGATTCTCCGCTGAAGAGAGCCTGGGGTGACCTATTCACTTACACACATACAGCGCCTCCACATGGAAGGGATCCACATGCAGGTGGATAGCTCTTTCTAAGGAAATGTACCCAGTAATTACACACAGTTTATGTGGGAGAGAGAGTGGCTCAGTGAGTAAAAGACACTGACTGGCACTGAGAGTTAAAAGCAGGGGAGCCTGGTTCAATTCCCGGTGTGGGCTCCTTGTGACCTTGGGCAAGTCACTTTATCTCCCTGTGCCCCAGGCACCAAAAAACATAGATTGTAAGCTCCATGGGGCAGGGACCTGTGCCTGCAAAATGTCTCTGTAAAGCGCTACGTATAACTAGCAGCGCTATACAAAAACATGCTATTATTATTATTATTATTATTATAACAGTATTTACTGAACACTCTATTAGCATAACAGATGATACAACACAACGCTTATAATATATGTATATACCCCCACCCCCATCCCCCCCAGGGTATCTCCAGGGGCACCAGAGCTCTAGTGTCCTTCCCACAATGTCAATCCCAGTATGAGGCGTAGCGCTAGCCTGTAAATGGTTGGTGCACTTTAGTGCCTGGTACCTGGTGTGGCTGAAAAGCAACGAGGATCCACTGATCCAACTACATCGTCGTCTGCGACAGCGTCCGCCTCTGTGTTGGGTGAACTCCGGTAGGAGGGTCTCACCTTTAAGAGTCTCTAATAACACTGTGGTGGTCTGGTCCCAGACCACAGGCCGCAATCACCGCACGGCGTATCCATTGTGTCCCTGACACTAAGCAGTAAAATGGGGAAGCATCCCTATCTAGGGGCCTTCCCTGAAGCAACCACAAGCTTACTGTTAGCGGGGCCTATCTTGGACCTAAGGGGATAGTCTGGCCTAGTCTGGGTGCAACTGACACCCAGACCCTACCTTCCCTTTCTCTGTCCTGGCTCCAACTGCCGCCTCGCACTCTAAGCACGCCAAATGTAGCAAAACGTAGCAAATGTAGCAAAACCTCTCACAGTCCGATCCGCTAACCCTATTGGTTAACACTGCCCACGTGGTCGAGCCGTCCCAGAGCACTCTGAACATTGTAGTCCCCTGCGGAGCAATTATAGAAGATGGCCACTGCTCTCTTCCCCTCTGCACATGCATGCCTATCTCTAATGGCCGCCGCAACTGTCCGAGGCTTTCTGCGCATGCGCACTCTATCACGCATGCGTGAACATACCCAAGATGGCGGCGCCCTGTAGTAGGTGCCGCCACGGAGTCCCGGCGACCCGATTGCCCCCCTCCATAGACCGCAATGCTCCCTGCACTAGTGCGCACCTCCCTCTCCGACGAGTGCCCGCCTCCCCTGTGACTCAATGAAGCTGCTGTGGGTGGGGAACCCATGATTACTCCTGGAAGGCCTGCTCTTACCAGGGCTTAGGGAGGGGGCATGCTGACAGCCAAGGAAACCAGTCCTGGCTACATATGTATTTGGGGGGAGTAGTTTTTCCAATCCATCTTCTTAGGTAGAAGGAGTGGCTCAGTGAGTACTGACTGGCACTGAGTTTGACGCTGGTTCAATTCCCGTGTCGGCTCCTTGTGACCTTGGGCAAGTCACTTTATCTCCCTGTGCCTCAGGCACCAAAAACATAGATTGTAAGCTCTATGGGGCAGGGACAGTGTCTGCAAAATGTCTCTGTAAAGCGCTAAGTAACTCTAGCAGCACTATACAAGAACATGCTATTATTATATTATTATTTGGAAAACTAGTTGAAGAGTCCTGTCGTACGGTATGAGACAAACTCAAGATATATTATTTATATGGGGAAATAAACCTTTTGCATTACTCAATGTTCTTCTTTTAGGTGATAGGTGTTACTATCCTGGCTTTTCGAATGTAGAAATATGAAGAGATGGTTAATGTGCACAGATTTGTTTAACTGGAAATTGGATAACACATAAAGTAGGCTCTAAGGTTTCTGAATCCAATAAAATTGTCTACATTGCTCTACTATGAGTAAGCCTGTTGGCATAATTACATTACTGCTATTTATTTACAATGAGCACTTTCCATTGTCTTTGGATTTCAAGGTCTTATTTGCCATGTCTTATCCTATTATAGCCAATTCTATACAGATCTGATGTATGCAAATCCTGCTAGCGTCTAATGTCGTCCCTAACCCAGAGTGTAAAATGAGCTATTTGTGTCCTGCATGGGAATCTCATTTTAGTGAAAGCATTTAAGCGGATAATTACTACTTTTAAAAACCATTAGACTTCATGTGTAACAAAAGAAAACAGCGCACAACGCCAAATAGTGAAGCAAATTCAACAATATATTATAGATTTAAAAAGGGGGTAATATATCTGCGTACATAAAAAAGGTTGGTAAAAGGCATGTAGTGTGTATCACACTGTTTACCACTCGGCGGCTGTTAGCTGTAGATTCAGGTGCTTGCTTCCCTCTGCTGCTGCAGCTCAGTTGATTCTGGAGCAGGACGTCAGTCTTTTCACTCCCAAGGGGATTTCCCTTCATGCAGCCAGGTTCAGCAGCTGGTACTGGGGCTCGGTGAAATCGCTCCTGCTTCCTGGCCGATATGAAGCTGCTCCTGTACCTTGGCAGGTGTATCCTCTGCAGAGAGGTTAAAACGCAGCTTGCTGCTGTCTTCACAGCAGTGGTGGATTCAATAGGGAAGTTTGAACAGTCTTACAGAGTCTCTCACAAGTGTCCAAAACAGCACACAGGATGAAATAAAAACAGGACAGGCCAACACATAGACAAAGGCCAATGTAAGCAGATATAAGGCAATAGAATGTTACATCCAACTAGTTTCGTAGAATTAACTACTTCTTCAGGGAAGTGTGTGGTGTGCTGAGCCACCCCTGCGTTTACAGCTGCAGACGCCATTATCCCCAACACGGTTATGTGGCACTTATTATTTAATGTTTAACTACCTCACTGTGGGAGTTGTGGTTTAATTTTTTATACATTTTTTATCACTAAATTGATGGTATAGTCACTGCACTGTATATATTTATACATTTAAACTTTATAGGTAGTTAGGTAGTAGCGCACAGTTTTGTTTTTTGTGTTTACAGACTTCATGTGTGCCTATGATTATTCTGTACCGGTTTCATTATAATTTCCAGTACATACAGCTGCAGTACATACAAAGTTTTTAACTTTGCGCCCCCCCCCCCCCCCCCCTGCCTCTTACCTTCTGCCTCGCGCCCCCTCTCCTTCTCGGCTCCGGCGTCAAATGACGTCACAGGGCCGTGTGACACCACGTTACCATGGCGAAGTGTCGCCGAAGATCAGGTAAGAGAAGCTGCAGAGGCCTCAGGCTGTCCCCCCCAGCACTTCATTTAAGGGCCTTGGGGGAGAGCGCAGGACCTCTATAGCCGCCGCGCCCCCACTGGAAATGCTCCAGGCCCCCCTGGGTGGTGCACCCCCCACTATGCGCACCGCTGTTATATATGACAGTGCTCCATAATATTATATTATTATAGTCACAAAGTCAGAAGGGACGGAAGCATCGTATCAGAATTATAAGGAATGTAACAAAAGTTGCAAAAGGGCAATCAAATTAGCAAAAATGGATCATGAAAAAAGCATTGCAATAGAAAGTAAGGTCAACCCTAAAAAGTTTTTTAAGTACCTTAATAAAAAAAAAATGAGAAGAGAAAATATAGGACCCTTTCAGTGTGAGATGGGCAGGCAAATTATTGGAGATAAGGAAGAAGCAGAGGTATTAAACACATTATTTGCCTCTGTATTTACCATGGAAGAATCAATTGCAATAGTAGTGCCACAGGAGGAAGCTACCTCTATATTAACAAACAATTGGTTAACTGAGGAAGAAGTTCATAGGCGGTGTAACAGGGTCTTATCCCTGTTTAAGAATAACTGCCCCTAAATCCAGCAGGGGGCTTGTTATTTGCAGCCAGGCAATTAACCAGACTCCACCTGGCTAATTAGGACTGTGAGAAACAGATGGCCAGCGTCACATGGTATTTCAGCCATTCAGAGTGTGGAATTGGTTACCACGATCTGATTTGCTGAAATACCATGTGACGCCGGCTTCGTGACGTCATCTTAAAGGCAAATGAAGCACAGCCATTCTGATTGGCTGGCATAATTCCCTTTAAGTGACGTCATTTAAAAAAAAATCATTAATGTCGGAACATGGTTTTAACAGCCAATCAAGTGGCTGTTAACCATTTTGAGGCTAAATGTGACGTCACAAGCCCTATTTAAGGCCGTGACGCCTCATTTGAGCCCAAGAAGACGACGAGACAACATCGGTTGGGATTGACCATGTGGCTTTTTGGATTGACAGATGAAGATAGAAGATAGAGAAGATCAAGAAATGATGACAGATGAAGATAGAAGAAGGTGATTAAAGAAAGAAAAAACAAGATTTGGGTACCTGATCCGGATCTTCATGGCGGATGGCATCGGATGCTGTTGGAGGCCTTCAAGGTACATGAGCTTCCTGTTTCACCAGGAGTCGGAGGGCCACCGCTTCTAATGGTAAGTAATATATTGAATGTTTGTAAATGTCTCTTTTTACAGGTTTTTTCATTGGATGTGTTTTTTGATTTTTTTGGGGGAGGCACATTGACTCATAATATATTAATCTGTACCACTTTAGGGTACAGATTAATACATAATAATATGACAATATTATTGGGGCATTTCTGGCTTGGTATTGCTGTTGGTTTTTTTAATGTCAGTTTCTTATGTGGATGTCATTGTTTTTTTTTTCCTGCTTAATGGTAATACAGTACAATGTTTGCGATTAGTGTTTGTTTTTAGTTAATGTTGTATTATGTTAGCTAAAGCGTTTTATGGTTATTTCAGATATTGGTTGTATTTTAATGTTTAAATTAATTCATGAATGTTGTAGTAATTAATTGGTTTGATTGCTTAGTGTTACTATTAATTTTGAGTTGGTTTACATAGTTACATAGTTACATAGTAGATGAGGTTGAAAAAAGACGTACGTCCATCAAGTTCAACCTATGCTAAATTTAGACAACAGATACTTTATTCTATATCTATACTTACTTATTGATCCAGAGGAAGGCAAACAAAAAACCCCATTAAGGGGAAAAATTAATTCCTTCCTGACTCCAAGAATTGGCAATCGGATTAATCCCTGGATCAACATCCTTCCCATGTATACTTATTTGGTATATCCCTGTATACCTTTCCCATCTAAAAAGATGTCAAACCTTTTTTTGAACAAATCTATTGTATCTGCCATCACAGTCTCCATGGGTAATGAATTCCACATTTTAACTGCCCTTACTGTAAAGAGCCCTTTCCTTTGTTGCTGGTGAAATTTCCTTTCCTCCAACCTTAAGGGATGGCCCCGAGTCCTTAGTACTGCCCGTGGGATGAATAGTTCTTTTGGAAGCTCCTTGTATTGTCCCTGAATATATTTGTATATAGTTATCATATCCCCTCTTAGACGCCTCTTTTCTAATGTAAATAAATCTAATTTAGCTAGCCTCTCCTCATAAGTTAGAATGTCCATCCCCTTTATTAATTTGGTGGCTCTTCTCTGCACTCTCTCTAGTTCCATAATGTCTTTTCTTAGGATTGGTGCCCAAAATTGTACTCCATATTCAAGGTGTGGTCTTACTAATGCTTTGTAAAGGGGCATAATTATGTTTACTTCCCTTCCATCCATTGCCCGTTTGATGCAAGATAAGATCTTGTTTGCCTTTGCAGCTACTGCATGACATTGGGCACTATTGCTAAGCCTGCTGTCTACAAGCACTCCTAAATCCTTCTCCATCAAGGATTCCCCCAATATATCTCCATTTAATTTGTAAGTCGCCTTTTTATTCTTGCATCCCAAATGCATAACCTTACATTTATCTGTATTAAACCTCATTTGCCATTTACCTGCCCACGTTTCCAGTCTCTCCAAGTCCTTCTGAAGAGAAATTACATCCTGCTCTGATTCTATTACCTTACACAATTTAGTATCATCAGCAAAGATGGATACTTTGCTCTCGATCCCAACCTCAAGGTTATTAATAAACAAGTTAAAAAGCAGGGGTCCCAGTACCAATCCTTGAGGTACTCCACTCACAACTTTAGCCCAACCTGAAAAAGTTCCATTTATGACAACCCTCTGTTGTCTGTCCTTTAACCAGTTTTCAATCCAGGTGCATATATTATTACTGAGTCCAATTTTCTTTATTTTGTACACCAACCTCTTGTGTGAAACCGTATCAAAGGCCTTTGCAAAATCTAAGTAGACCACATCAACTGCATTACCCTGGTCTAAATTCCTACTTACCTCCTCAAAGAAACAAATAAGGTTAGTTTGGCAAGATCTATCCTTCATAAATCCATGCTGACTAATAATTTTGTTTTCCATTAGGTATTCCTGAATATTATCCCGTATTAAACCTTCAAGTAGTTTCCCTACTATTGAAGTCAGGCTTACAGGTCTGTAATTCCCCGGGTGTGATCTATCTCCCTTTTTAAATATAGGCACCACATCTGCTTTACGCCAATCTTGTGGTACTGAGCCTGTGGAAATGGAGTCCTTGAATATTAAATATAATGGTTTTGCTATTACTGAGTTTAACTCCTTGAGAACTCTTGGATGTATGCCATCGGGGCCAGGTGCCTTATTTACTTTAATTTTTTCAAGTCGCTTATGAACTTCTTCCTCAGTTAACCAATTGGTCATTAATATGGAGGTTGTGGCTTCCTCCTGTGGCGCTACTATTGAACTTGATTCTTCCCTGGTAAACACAGAGGCAAAGAATTTGTTTAATACCTCTGCTTTTTCCTTATCTCCAATAATCTGCTTACCCATCTCGCACTGAAAGGGTCCAATATTTTCTTTTCTCATTTTTTTGTTATTAAGGTACTTAAAGAACTTTTTAGGGTTGACCTTACTTTCTATTGCAATCCTTTTTTCATTATCCATTTTTGCTAATTGAATTGCCCTTTTGCAATTTTTGTTACATTCCTTATAATTCTGATACGATGTCTCTGTCCCTTCTGACTTAAAGAATCTAAACGCCTTCCTCTTCTTGTCCATTTCCTCCCCTACCTGTTTATTTAGCCACATTGGTTTTGACTTATTTCTTTTATACTTATTACCCAACGGTATACACTGATAAGTGTGCTTTTCTAACAATGTTTTAAATGACTGCCCATTTATCTTCTACATTTTTCCCTGCAAAAACATCATCCCATTGTATTACTACTAGATTAGACCTCAGTTTATTAAAATCTGCCTTTCTAAAGTTTAAAGTCTTTGTTGAACCCAAGCAATCTGTTTTTTGATCATTTATTTCAAATGAGACCATGTTATGATCACTGTTACCCAAATGTTCCAGGACTTGAATATTTGTTATTACTTCTACATTGTTTGATATGACCAAATCCAGAACTGCCCCTCTCATGGTAGGTTCCTCTATAATTTGGGTCAAATAATTATCTTTAAGCACCCCCAAAAACCTGTTTCCTTTTGTTGTAACGCTAATCTCATTGCCCCAGTCTATGTCTGGATAATTAAAATCCCCCATTATGCAAACATGACCCAGTTTTGATGCCTTCTCCATTTGCAAATGTATTTTAGCTTCCTCAATCTCACAGATATTTGGTGGTTTATAGCATATTCCCACAAACATTTTCTTTATACTTTTACCTCCACTGCTAATTTCTATCCACAAGGTCTCTACATTTTCATCATTCCCTTCATAGACATCATTCCTTATAATAGGTTTTAGATCTGGTTTAACATATAGACATACTCCACCTCCCCTTCTATTTGTTCGATCCTTCCGAAAAAGAGAATACCCCTTTAAATTAACTGTCCAGTCATGAGTTTCATCCCACCATGTTTCAGTAATGCCTATGATATCATACTGCTCCCTTGTAGCTATTAATTCAAGCTCCCCCATTTTATCTGTCAGGCTTCTTGCATTAGCAAGCATGCATTTAAGTTTTTTTTCAGCCTGTACTATTATCTTATCTGCTCCTTCCTTTCTGCTCCCACTTGGTTTAGTCTTTAGAAGTTTTCTAGTATTATCTCTATTTACTATGGGTATCTCACTGCTTGTCAAACTTGCACTTGCCCCCATTCTACCTCCATACTTGTACCACCTTGTATCCTCATCTATTCCATTTAGTTCATTATCTGTTTCATTCCCCTCCCCCCTCCTTCCATCTAAGTAATTATTTGGTTGGATTTGTTACTTTATAAAATAATTCGGAGTTGTTTTAGGAATTAATTGTTTTGATTCGTTAATGGTTTCATTAATTCATTGTTGATGTTGTTATTGCTTGTATTCATTGGATTAGCTGGCTACTGTTTTTATTTAGTGACGTGTGATTTTTTGTAGTTTAGTTATGTTTTATTATTGTGTGTCTTGTGTATTACTGTATTGTGATTAGGGTGCCCATTGAGTGCTATAGAGGCTTATCATGCCCATATTATTATTATATGGGTATGATGTACCACTATACTACTCAATGGGTACAGGGTGGGTATAGTCAGTCTGGGGTGGGTGCTTAGGCCTCACGGATGGGTGAAGGGGGTATTAGCCCTAAGGATGGGTGTCTAGATCTTGCGGTTGGGTAGCGGTTGGGTTAACCCCTTTATTACCTTGGCGGTATTAACCGCTAAGGTAATAAAGGGGTTACGTCCCCCAGCGACGTCCCCGCAAGGTCTAAACAGCCACAAAGGGCCAAATTCCCCCTTCACCCACCCTCGCTAGCCACAGTAAGCCTGACATGGGTGTTTAACCCCTTCATTGCCTTAGTGGTTAGCCGCTAAGGTAATGAAGTTGCTGTAAATGCATTTTTCCTGCATCGGATGCATGCTGGGGGGCTCCGGTGCTGGTATTAATTGCTATCAGCTCCGGAGACCCCCGGCATCAATGCCAGCCAGGAAAAGGGCCTGATTTTTTCTAAGTCCCGACACATCGCAGCTCATCGAGGCATCTCCCCACCAATTTACCTAAATTTTGAGGTGAATTGGATTTGGGGAGCAGATCGCCTTTTAGGGCTGCGATAGGCCACGACAGCCGACTCGTGGGTACTAGAATCGCGCGAGTTTATGATCCTTCCGAAAATGATCGATAAGCGGCTGATCGCCGCTCAATTGGCGAGTTTCTTTTGGTCATAAAATTTTGCTGCATACAGGCCGTTATCGAGCACTTATCGAGGCTTACTGAATACAAGTAGCCATTTTGGCCGATAAGTGCTCGTTATTGAGGCTTTCTGAATGAGGCCCAAAATTGTTGTCTAAACCTGCCAGCGTACGCGTCACAGCGCTTTGCGCCCCCATACACACACACAACCACTGGGGCCTGTCCCATAGAGAGCTGTGCTGTGGTGTGCGGCGAGCACGCCGTAGCGCGCGCCGCTGTGACTACCAGGGACTCAGCCTAAGACCTTGGGCTCTGAAAGTCTTACCGGCCATGGGTAGAAGATCAAGTTCATGCCACTTACCATGGGGCGTATTAGTCCATCGGGACACTGGGCAAATGCCTGGTGGACCAGTGGGTCCATAGGCTGGTTCCACAGCACGCCAACAGAACTGGCCCACAGCACGCCTGTGGGTGTGCTGTGGTCCAGGGCTGTGCTATGCATTACGATTACAGAGGCCCCGCACTCTTCCCCGCACTCTTCCTCACAGCAATAACACTGAATGCCGGAGGAGGGAGAGCAGGGCCTATGGAAGAGAGCAGTCCTCCTCCATCAACGTTGCGGTGTCATCATGGCGGGAGGAGGGCCGGCCGGCAGGTGCAATGCCCGGGACACATTTCACCTCCAAACCGCCCCTGTCACTTATACTTGATCTCAGCCAAAATACAGAGAAGCGAGAGTTTTCTTTACTTTTGGCCCACCCTGATATTATCAGAGACATTACAGATAAAAGGAAGAAGAAGGGGAGAGAAAAGGGCTCTCTAGTTCAACAGACAGTAGGGAGCAGCCAGAGGAAATCAAACCCCTTCCAAGTTCAGGTTCACCTTTACATGACTGCATGTCTGAATCAGTTAAGTGACATTGTTATGTTCTACTTCACTCAGTTACAATCTCTCTATGTTCCTCAAGAGCTTACCCAGCTGTAAAAGTCCGAATACAGCAGTAAAGTCTCAGTTGATTACTTGCAAAGTTAGACTTTATCTGAGGGCTGGGTACGGTACATTTCACTTGAAGGCTTATCAAGTATTTGCAGAGGAGTAGAGAGTAGGCACTGGAGTGTGTGACTCACCATGACTTCATTCCATGTAAGCCTTTGTGATAAAACACTGTTTGCTTTGTGATTTTAAAACCAATTACTGACGGGCAAGTTTTTTTTTTTTTAAAGAATAAAAAGTAAATAAAAACTACAAGATAAGCAAGTAACTGTACAAGATAAAAGTGCACAGATGTAACCCTTCCTTTCCTGAGACCAGTGATGGTCATAAACATTGAATAACATGAATATATATATATATCTGCAGTGGAAGCGCTGTATGCTGGGCGATGATGAGGAAAGACAGGGTTGCAGACCTGTCTAAGACATGCAAATGAGCATACAGTAATATTTACAGTTGCTTTATGCTTTACTGTGGAGGGTTTTTATCACTTTTTTTTACCCACCATAACCTTAATAAATTGTGGTGAATACCTAGTCTAGTCTCAAACCAGCTTTGCCATTAGAACCAACCTCACACTGATGATACCGATCAAGGTTGAAACATGTCTGTGAGTGGGTTTAATGGCTTTGCATCTCATCCCAGCCTCTGTCTAAAAGCTGTGTTTAAAACAGCATGCATTGGCTTGCGAATTTGCTTGTGTAATACGAGCTTGAGACAAAAGGTGACACTGAGTGCTCATTTGCATGTCATTTCCCAGAATCCCTTGCTGCAGTGGAAGCGCTGTATGCTGGGCAATGATGAGGAAAGACAGGGTGGCAGACCTGTCTAAGACATGCAAACGAACATACAGTAATATTTACAGTTGCTTTATGCTTTACTGTGGAGGGTTTTTGTCACTTTTTTTTACCCACCATAACCTTAATAAATTGTGGTATATATATATATATATATATATATATATATATATATATATATATATATATATATATATATATATATATATATTTGAACATTGATTTTTGTCCCCCAGAATTCATACAGTGGGATTCTCCTCAGCTGAGCTGCACTAATGTTACCTCTGAGGACCACCCAGATGCTGACATACGAAAAAGAATAAATAGGTGCGAAGCCATAAATAGTGCTGAAATTAGTGCTATAATGTGACTGTGCACTAGAAATATATATATTAAAGACAAAACAAATATTTATAAATTAATAGGTTATACGTGAACTGGTATATGAAGGAGCGTCTGCAGCTGTACAAGGGGCGTCGCACCAAAATGACGGATACGCAAGGTGGAGCGGGGCGAAGCAACAGGGACTCTAAGGACTGAACAAACACTCAGTAAAATAGAAAGATCATGTATTCCAATGCGTTTCAAGGCTACAAATGCCTCTTCATCAGGGAAGCTGACATACGAACCACTTTAGGTGATGGTTTATGTCACGTTAATGCCCTTAAACTATTCAGTTGTGATAACAATAACGCAAACAAGGGGACAACGTGCTATTTCAAATAGCTACCAAACACTTTCATTTCATGTAGAGCTTCTCTTTATCACCGGTCCCAAAATACTCTGCATTTGCCAGAAATAACAATCACAGCATGACACTGAGAAAAATAACTTGCTGATGCAGGAAAATATTTAGTTGAGTTACTTCAAATTGTATAAAAGACATGAAGAGAGCGGAATGGGGCAATTTGCCGCTGGCCACTTCTTGGCAGCCAACTCACCAGCGGAGGTCAGCCACTGAGGCACGCTCGCCACCGGCCATCTCACCGCTAAGCTAAGTTATTAAGGGCTTAACTTTAGGGGTTTTAGGGTAAGGGGTTAATGGGATAGGGTAAGGACTTAACGTTAGGGGCGTTTGGGGCAAGGTTAGAGGGTTACCTCAGCGGCGAGATGGCCGGGGGCGAGCTGCCCTTGGTGGCTGAACGGAGGTGGTGACTTGGCTGTCGTCCTAGGCTGTGGATAGATGGGGTGTTTGGATAAATGATACCTGTCACTGATATGTATATCCAGGGCAGCCAATAGATATCTTGGGGCCCAGGACAAATTAAAGGAGCATTAATTATCCTTCGTCAAAGCTCATTCATGTGAACTAAACGGAGAATCGAGATATATACTTCCTTCATTTCTTCAGTGTCCTTATTTATTTTCACACTATGGAGGCGAAACAGAAAGCTAAAATTGGCTCCATTTATAGACGAAGTTGTGATACATCTTATTAAAATATTGTGTACTGCTGACTGTCTCCTCCCTTAACTCCTTCTATAAACACTCAATGCACAAGCGGCACAAAACACCTTAATACATGTGGGCCTGGTCTGTTCATTAAAGTGCAAGAAAAGTAGTGCAAAATTGCCCCAAAACAAATTGTAGGGATAACAATTATGAGCTCTTGCTATATTCAATAAAACTTATTTATGCAAAAGATGGCTACAAAAAAATCTACTTGGCATGTGATTTTGTATTCTGTTTCATGTCTTTGTCTTGGGAGAGAGATGAAAAGATAGACAGAGACGTATCTCCCACTTCGCTCATCATTCTCTCTATCTCTCGTATGTTAGCAACAAATATGTGACTGCACAGAACTTTCACTCGAACGCAGCGGTTTACGACCTTTGTTTGGTTAAGGAACCCAAACTGAAATTCGGGGGAACCCCCAACCATCTCTAATAGCAATTCTGTGATCAAATGCATTGTAAATTCTTCTGTATTGGTTACAACTTTCAAATTATCAGAAAATTGCAGTGAACCCTTTAGGGATGTCTGGGGAACCCTGGTTGAAAAACACTGCTCTAACGCAGCGGTGCGCAAACTAGGGGGCTTAGGGGGGCACAGGCTGTGCGGCGAAACCTGGGGGCGGGCAGAGCAGTGCACGGGCGGCGGCCAAGCAGCTGTCAGGCTCCGTGCTGCTGCTCCCTGTGCTTGCAGCGGGGGCTTCTCTCTGCACACAGACACAAGCCCTCCTTCTCTTCCTGTCTGTTTACTAGCTCCAGTGTTCAGCAGCATGGGGGACAGAGCAAGCAGTACACATATGAGTGTCTGTGTTGGTTGTAATTGAGTGTGTGGTGTGTTGTGATGTGTGTGTGGTGTGTGCTGTGATGTGTGTGTGGTGTGTGTTGTGATTGAGTGTGTGTTGGTTGTGATTGTGTTTGTGTGTAATTGTGTGTGTGTTGTGATTGAGTGTGTGTTGGTTGTGATTGTGTGTTGTGTGTGTCTGTGTTGTGATATGTGTGTGTTGTGTCTGTGTTGGTTGTGATTGAGTGTGTGGTGTGTGTTGTGGTTGTGATTGAGTGTGTGATTTTATCTGTTGTGATGTGTATGGTGTGTCTGTGTTGGCTGTGATTGTGTTTGTGTGTGTTGTGATTGAGTATTGGTTGTTATTGTGTGTGTTGTGATTGTGTGTGTGTTGTGATTGAGTATGTATGTGTGTGTTGTCTGTGTTGGTTGTGATTGATTGTGTGTTGTGTCTGGGTGTGTGTGTGTTGTGATTGAGTATGTGTGCTGTGTCTGTGTTGTGATTGTGTGTCTGTATGGGTGTTGTGATTCAATGCAGCGGTGCACAAACTGGGGGCGTACTCTCACCCAAGCTTGGCGCTTGGGGAGACAAACAAAATTGACTTTGAAGCACGCTCAGCAGCAGTCAATGCGCACACGCGCACACACACACATAATCCACACAAACACACACAGAAATAGCCCCGATCTATGCCTTCCCGCTCGTGCTTGCAGAATTATGCAGGACACCCTGTGCTCATGCTTGGAGAGTTGGTGATGTCACCTCTCTCAGCGGCAGCGTGGACGCAGCCTAATTTTGCAAACGCGAGCTTTTGAAATAAGTATTTAGACATATTAATATTTACATTGTATACCGTTTAATAAAAGTTCAGGCAGGGGGGGCCCGAGAAATGTCATGGATGAAAAGGGGGGCTCGGCATAAAAAGTTTGCTCACCCCTGCTCTAACGTCATCAAATTGATATGTTCATGCAACGATTGTATCTGGAATTGGGGGACATATTGGAAATTGCTCAGAGGGAAGGGAGGGAAGCGCTGCCATCTTCTGGATATTGTTCAGAATGAAACTGGTTAATAGGAACCAATTGGATTTTTCCTTTGATAAATATATTGCAATTCTTTGGCCAAAGTTTTGAAGCTGGGAGACTTAATACAGCAGGGCCCCGGGTATACGGCGGGTTCCGTTCCAGAGGCCCGCCGTATAGTGAAAATCGCCGGAAAGCGGATCCGGCGATTTTCACTTCTGCGCAAGCGCAAACCGGCATTTTTGCCGTTCTGCGCATGTGCAACCTACAGTCTGCGCATGCGCGCCGGGCACACCCACCCGTTCTGCGCATGCGTGATTTACAAACCAACATGGCGGCCCCCTTCTCGGTGCCGCCGTATCAGCGGATCGCCGAGAAGCGAAGGGCCGAGAAGCGGGGCCCTGCTGTACATAAGTCTCTATATCCATGCAAGGCTTATAGGGGTCTATCTGTCAAAGTCTCTCAATTGTATAACTAGTGTGAAGTAACTGAACCAGATTTTGTGAAGGAAAAAATCCCATTGCTTTCTTTGAGTCCTTTCTGCTTCATAAACTGGTCTATATTTACCGACGTTTCACATCCGGGAGACTGATAAATAGGCCCAATTAATCTGTGAACAGTATTGCTACAAACAAATACAGGTAGACAAGGGAGATAACCCCCGCTCAGCTGAGAGGGAGAGGGAAAGGGGGTGGGAGAGGGAAAGGGGGTGGGAGAGGGAAAGGGGGTGGGAGAGGGAAAGGGGGTGGGAGAGGGAAAGGGGGTGGGGGAGGGAAGGTGCACCTCTGTGCACCTCTGTGCTAAATGTGCAACTATGCACAGTAGTTAGCTGTAAATACTCCTGCTAATATCCATTAACGAGAAATTTCTAATAAAGAGGTCAAGGAAGAACTCTGCAGTTTTGCTTCCTCTTACCCCCTCTCTCTTACCCCTTTTCTCTTACCCCTTTTCTCTTACCCCTTTTCTCTTACCCCTTTTCTCTTACCCCTTTTCTCTTACCCCCTTTCTCTTACCCCCTTTCTCTTACCCCCTTTTTCTTACCCCTTTTCTCTTACCCCTTTTCTTTTACCCCTTTTCTTTTACCCCTTCTCTT